>NC_091952.1:158574124-158874124 GCF_031021105.1 Erythrolamprus reginae | reverse complement strand
GGTAGCAATGACAGATCTGAGTTCTTTAAGAACTCTGGGGTGGATGCCATCTGGACCCATTGCCTTATTTATCTTTAATCGTTCAAGTTCTTCTAAGACATCGGCTTCTAAGATCACTGGAGCTGAATCCGTACAGCTGGAAGCAATGCTATATCCCTCTATAGTATTATTTTGTAAGGTGTCTTTTGAGAAAACTGAACAGAAGTAACTATTGAAATGGTCAGCGATCTCCTTATTCCCATTAATGCATGTATTATTCCCGGCACCGTTCCCTGTAAGCTGCGCACGTGAGAGCGTGCGCGCTCCAAAATACCCCCCGCGCACCCTTTTCCTCGGCCGCGCGGGCAGGCGTTCTCCGGAGGCTGGCGGGTGCGCAGGCTGGCGCGCGCTCTTCCCATCTCCCTGCCTGCGCGCCCGCCCGGAACATTCAAAGTAAGAGCGAAGGCGAAGGGTTTTCTTATTTTGAATGTTCCGGGCGGGTGGGCTGGCAGGGAGATTTGGGGAGCGCGCGCTGGCTGCCCCCGAACACCTGGCCGCCGGCCTGCCGGCCCGCCGGCCCGCTCGCCGCGCACCACCCGCCCGCCGCTCGTGGCGGGCGGGCGGCAAGCGGGCTCCAAAAGTCGGCTGGGATACAAAAGTCGGCTGGGATACCAGGAGGCGGAGCATGGCCGGGCGCCGTGTCTTCGCCTCTGCGCGCCGCCTCCGCCCGGCCGAAAACAAAACGGCTCCAAAAGTCGGCCGGGCTCCCGGAAGGTGGTGCGCGGCTACTTCCTCTTCACTGCAGAGCCGCACCGAGGCAAAGACATGGCACCCGCCCACACTCTACCTCCCAGGAGCCCGGCCGACTTTTGGAGCCATTTTGTTTTCAGCTGGGCGGAGGCGGCACGTGGAGGTGAAGACACGGTGCCCGGCCACGCTCCGCCTCCCGGGAGCCCAGCTGAAAACAAAACGGCTCCAAAAGTCAGCTGGGCTCCCTGGAGGCGGAGCTTGGCTGGGCGCCGTGTCTTCACCTCCGCGCGCCGCCTCCGCCCGGCCGAAAACAAAACGGCTCCAAAAGTCAGCCGGGCTCCCGGGAGGCGGTGCGCGGCTGCTTCCTCTTCGCTGCAGAGCCGCCAGGCAGAGGCAAAGACAATGGCGCCCTCCACTCTCTCTCCATCTCTCTCTCTCTCTCTTTTTCTCTCTGTTGCCGGCGTGGTGAACGAGAGAGAAAGGAGGGGAGAGAGAATGAGAAAGAAAGCGAGAAAGAAAGCAAGAGAGAGAGAAAGAGAGGGGGGAAGGAGGGGGAGGGAAAGACATAGAGGGAGGGAAGGAGGGAGAGAGAAAGAGCAAAAAAGAGAGGAAGGAAGGAAGAGAGAAAGGAAGAGGGATGGAGAGAGAGAGGGATTGAAAGATGAAGGAAGGGAGAGAGAAAGGGGGAGGGAGAGATAGAAAGGAGGGAGAAGGGGGTAGTTAGGGAGAGGGAAAAGGAAGGGCTTGGAGAAAGGCAGGGGGAAAGAAAGATAGAAAGAAAAGAGGGAGGGAGAGATAGAAAGGAAAGAGGGAGGGAGGAAAGAGGGAGGGAGAGATAGAAAGGAAAGAGGGAGGGAGAGATAGAAAGGAAAGAGGGAGGGAAAGATAGAAAGAGAAGAGGGAGGGAGTGATAGAAAGGAATGTGGGAGGGAGAGATAGAAAGGAAAGAGGGAGGGAAAGATAGAAAGAAAAGAGGGAGGAAGACATAGAAAGGATAGAATTATGGATGCAAGAACTTGCTCATGTGTGATAGCGCACGCCCACACTTACTTACTTACTTTATTTATTTATCTATTTATTTATACTTATATGCCACCCAGTGCCAAAGGGACTGCCGCTCAGACACTATACTTTTCCGCTCACCCCGAAAAAAAATTAGAGGGAACACTGATTCCCGGTACTAAGCTTCGTGATGCCGCAGTTTTTCTTCTTATCACTAATATATCTGAATAAGGTTTTATCCCCCTTCTTTACAGATTTGGCAATTTCTTCCTCTTTTGAGGCTTTAGAAGCATATATTATCTGTTTCGCCTCCTTCTGTCTCATTTTATACACCTCCCTATCAGCTATACTTCCAGACTCTTTATACCTCCTATAGGCAGCCTTTTTTCATTGACTATAGCCCTTACATCATTGCTAAACCATAGCGGTTTCTTCTTCCTTTTACCTTTAGTTATTTGTCTTACATACAGTCCAGTGGTTTTTAAGATGGCCTTTTTTAATACTGTCCACTGGGTTCTCGCTCCTGCCATTTTATCCCTCCCCTTTAATTCATTATCTAAATATTCCCCCATTGCATTAAAATTTGTTTTTCTGAAATCCAATACTTTGGTTGCATTATAGGATTGCTCACTATGAGTTTTTACATCAAACCACAAACATAGATGGTCACTGCAACCTAAATTTTCTCCCACCTTGACCTCTGAAACCCAATTCCCATTCGTAAAAACTAAATCTAGAATATTCTCCCCTCTAGTTGGTGTCTTAACCAATATAGCTAATGCAGTATGATTTACAAGATTAGAAAAGAAAGAACATTGATGGCTGAGGTCAAAGCATTTGCATGAAAAGAATGTTGATAAAAACAAAATAAAACCTTTCTCTGTTCTTCAAGACCTATGCAATGAGCAGCTTGCAAATGAGTTCCCCAATAGCCAATTTTTTAGGAAGACAGCAAACAATTTCTCCCTCTTGCTTGTGAGCAAATTAAAAGAGCAAATTATCAGTTGCCCCCCAGAGGCGGAGTAAAGACGCTGAGACATATATTGTGGATTAAGGGTCATTTATTAATTATCATAAATTTAAATGACTTTAAATAAATTTAAATACGTAACTTTGAATATTTAATTCAAAACAGACTAAGGACCTGCAGAGCCAAACTAACGGGGCAGAAATTCCTACCATAACATTCCTTGGCAACATTGGGCAAGAACTCCTTGCTGAACCAGGTGGAGGTACCACCTTCACCTGGATCAAACCACGCCCCTTCGTCGTGTGGGAGGAATTCACCCTCCAATCCCCGGGGGAGATTGGATCCGGTGATTCCCATGGACATCCTCTCTCCAATCCCCGACATTGCTCAAACCTCTAGTTCCTGGAGAGAGGCGGTCCATCACCCTTAAAGGATGCCCGAAAGGAGCATGTGCAGTTGCTTCTAATTGCCCATTTCTGCCCCCAACCTGCCACGGAGGGGGGGGGGTCAGATCTCAATTTTGCCCCCCCCGACCCCCACCCAGCCTCCTAAACTAGTTCCTGGAGGCACCTCTGCAGGTCCGACAGGAAAATGGCATTCCCCTCATCTGAGAGGTGAATGCCGTCACCCGGTAGAGCCAGGGGGTTCCAAATTTTACAAGGGGATGTTTCACTACAACCCCTCCCAACTCCTTAACCACCTTTCCTATGGCCTGGTTGACCCTCAACCTGGCCTTGTTGACGGCTTTAGGAGAGACAGCATCCCGCCAGACCAATCTGGGGAGAATCTCAGACCACACTATGCGTGTGCCTGGATACGTGGCGGCGATGGCCTGCAGATCCTCGCGAGCCTGGATGCTCACCGCCAACCCACTCAAAACACCAAGGTCGTTGCCCCCGAGGTGGATCACCAGCAACTCGGGAGCTCTCCCGGCTCAACACTGCTCAAAAAAACAGGGGGCGGAGCCCCTCACAGCGCATTCCCCTGCGGCCCAGCCAGACGACGTCCATCCTGGCACCCAGGGAAAGCTGCGATCCGACCGGAGACCTCGCAGCAAAACAGCCGGCCCAAAACACGAAACTGTGGCCCAAAAGCCAAACCACGGGCCGGGAAACAGCAACGGCTGAAAAAACAAAACAACAATTAAAACGGCCAATACTCGGGTCCCTATTGGGGAGGCCTAACGTACGAACGAAAGGCCGCAGACCTCCAACAGCCGATGGCCATAATGTGGCGATCCGTGAAACCAGCAGTGGCAGCCGCGGTGGCAGCGCCTATCCGAAACGAATGTGTGCCGAACCTGGAGGGGTCCGCACCAACTTGTTCAAGGGCCCGGGTTGTAATGGCCCAGAATTGGTATTTAGTCAAGGGAGCCCCACCCTCGTGACAAAATAAATATCCTGGGGTTTCCCCTCGACAGGCGCGGAAGGCGGCCAAAGCTGCCACCGGGTAAACGGCACCATCTGTCGTTGGTGCTAATGCAATTTCCGCACCGCGACCATACTGATCCGTTTTGGACCGGCGCAGATGGATGGAAACCCCAGTAGGCTGTAACTGCAAATCGCTCCACTGGAGCGCGCGCAGGCTATTGTCCCGTATAGAATTGGCCAAAACCTCACTTACCCTAAAAGCCCCGAAAAAGAGTGTGGTTGCTGCTGCGTGGAAAAGGCAGGCTTCATAATGCGAAGTGCACAGCCTGACCCACGTGTGGCTTAAGGCTGACAGCTGTGATATGGATAACGGCTGTTGGGTATCGGCCGCTGGGGGGGGACCTTTCCTGGAACCACCCTTCTAACATTCTCCTAACCCGGAAATCACTACACGTGTCAGGGAACCCCTGAGCCTTGGCGATGAACGCCAGACCCGCCAACTTACCCCTAATGGTTTTGACAGTCAGACCACGTTGGTGTAACAGCACACAGTGCTCCAACAACTGGTCGACTGGTATGGGCCAAACCTGCCTGTAACCCTTGCTAGCCCTGAAATCTGAAAATTCCTTACCTGCCCTGCGGTACGCATCCCGGGTGCTTGGAGCTATCGACAGCCCAATGGCCCGATCTGCCTCCTGCCTCCATGGTTCTGTAGCCCCGCCAGGCTCCATAAGTGTCCTGGCATCTGGTCTGGTGTGCTCTGTGCCCTGGGCGCCAATGCCCAGAACCTGGCCAGCTGTCCACGGGATAAAGCATCAGCCGCACCATTCTCCAATCCAGGCACATGGCATGCCATAAACAATGCATTCAGAGACAAAGCTCTACTGACAAAAAAACGCACCAGGTGCATTACCCTCTCATTTTTTGAGGACAACGAATTCACCACGTGGACCACCGCCAAGTTGTCACACCAGAAATGAACCACCCGGTTCGCGAGCTGACCTCCCCAGAGTTCCACTGCTACCACCAACGGAAAAAATTCTAGGAAGGTGAGATCCCTACAAATTCCCGCTGCCGCCCATTTGGCTGGCCACGATGAATGGCACCACTTTCCTCCTAGCATCACCCCGAAGCCAAGGGAACCTGAGGCGTTGGAGTGCAATTGCAAGTCTGCTTGGAGAACCAAATCTTGCCGCCAGAAGGAAATCCCGTTAAATCGGGCCAGGAATGTCTGCCATACCCGCAAGTCTTCTCTGGCCCCTGCATTGAGCCGCACACAATGATGGGGGGAGCTTAATCCCTGCATGGAGGAATACAGTCTGCGTAAAAACGCCCTACCGGGAGCAATTACCCAGCATGTGAAGTTAAGCAGCCCTGTGAGCTCCTGAAGCTGTTTGAGGGTTACCTTTTTACGGCCAGACACCTCCTCCAGCTTGAGCCGTATCCTCACAAGCTTGTCTTCCGGCAGTCTACAAGACTGCGTGGAGGAATCTAGTTCTATGCCTAAGAAGGACATCCTAGAGGATGGCCCTTCCATTTTCTCTGGCACTAGGGAGAACACAACCCCTCGAATGCTGCCATCAGGGCTTGGCACTGAGGCGTGCCCACCGGGCCCGCCACCAGGAAGTCATCTAAGTAGTGGATGACTGACCTGGATCCCGTTTGTCTCCTGAGTGCCCACTCAAGAAAACTGCTGAAACTCTCGAAGAGAGCGCATGAAATCGAACATCCCATAGGGAGAGTCTGATCCAGGTAAAATTGTTTCTCGAAGCAGAAACCCAGGAGATCGAAATCGTCGGGATGTATGGGCAAGAGCCTGAATGCTGACTTAATGTCGCTCTTGCCCATCAGTGCCCCGACACCGCACGCCCGGACCATGGCTACCGCCGTGTCAAACGAGGCGTAGCGGACTGAACAAAGGTCCTCCGGTATGAAGTCGTTCACCGACTCCCCCCGGGGGAATGAAAGGTGGTGGATAAGCCGATATTCCCCTTGGGCTTTCTTGGGCACCACCCCAAGGGGGGACACCCTCATATTAGGTACGGGGGGGAGGGGAAGGGGCCCAGGACCCGCCCTTCGTCTACCTCTTTCTTAATCTTAGCTCTAACTAAATCCTCATTCCCCAAAACTGACTTCAAGTTCTTTGACATAAAGGCCTTACGTGGACCCTGATAAGGGATCCTAAAGCCTTCACAAAAGCCCAGAAGAATAGCAGCCACCCTCACTGGCGGGTGATACCCTTGCAGGAGTTCGGCCAAGCGCTCAAGCTTGACCAGACTGGGGCCCTTGCGTCGCAGGAATGGCTGATATTTTTGTCCCTATTGTTCTTGTTCCTACTGGAACATGTGCACGTGTGGGTGGCATGGGAACCCCCACACTTACCGCAAGCATGCCAGAACTTGCAGGAGGAGTGTGCGCAAGAGCCCTTGGCACTGTACTCAAAACAAAGCTGGGTGGTTCGAACACCCTGCCCCGCAGCAGCGTGGGGTGCAGCCGGCTCCCCCTCCATTAGATGACCGCTATCGGTCCGCTGACCCGACCCACTCTTACAGGTCGCCTGAAACCATAGGTCGGGAAATTCCCGATCCCAGGGGAGGGAAGGGTCAAAAGCCACCCTCATCCGGAATGCCTCATCATACTTCTGCCAGGCATCCCCCTTGACCTCGAAGTATGCCATGGCAATGAGGTCGATGTATTTAAGTAGCGCCGTAGCCCTACCCGGTTCCTTTTGTATTATAACGGTGGCATAGGTCAAAAAGGCATACAGCCAAGACTTGAAACTTCTGGGGACCTTGACCTTTTTGGCCCGATCAGTCTGAGCTTCCTCATCCCTCTCCTTCTTGGGAACCTCCCTATTTAACAGGGTATAGAGGTCGATATATTCTCCCCTCCAAATCTTATCCCTAATCAAGGGGTGCAAATGATATCCCAAAGGGGTTGATGGAAGGCCTACAGGCACCGCCCCCATGGCAGCTGCCATGGGGTCGGTCGAGGTGGCCACACTGTTACTGGCCGTCCCTGCCACAGAAAAGGCCGCCGCAAGGGAAGAAAAACCCGGCACTGTCACCGACCCATCCACCCCAACGGGAGCTACCTGGGGCCCTCCACTGCCAGTCATGCTGAGCGATGACCCGGTTGGCCCCAAAGATCCGGGCAATGGTTGGAGCCACTGTGTATTATACATACTACCCTGGCTCCCCCCGTGGTGGACACAGTGCTCACCATTGGCGCCCCGGCCAGGACCAAAGCCGGTTGAACAGTCGCACCCCAAACTTGGGAGCATACCGTAGGCGTGCTGGACCCCAAAGGGGGAGCCATGCCAGCCGGCCCCGCCGGGGGGGGTTACGGTGGATAACCCCTGTACAACCGGTGTGGGTGCAATGGATACTGACTCACCCCTGCCATCCAATGGGGCCCCGAGGGCCCCGGCCACCAAACTGGCATCCTGTACCCTCGGATCGCTCTGGTCCGGAGCTGGATCTTGCGCATCCCCACTGACAGAAGGGGCTCCCAATGTTGCCGAGGGCCTGGATCCGCTGTGTGCCCCGAAGGCAGCTTCCCAGTGGGCGTCCATCCGGTCCAGGCGATCTAGTAAAGCAGAAAAAGATTGAGCCGAGATAATGGGTACCGAGCCTGGAGTGGCCTGGCTGACAGGAGGGGGCTGAGCACGAGGGGAAGGAACTATCTCCCCCACCTCCCTAGCCTGTAGTGAAGGGACCCTCGCCCTCCGAGGGTGGAGACCCATGGGGCCCTGGGTAGGGGCATGCCTCTTGGGAGCCATGCAGGCAATCCCTCTACAATCCCAAGGGTAAAGTTAAGATAGTAGGCCCACACCAGGCCTGTTCATCCCCAGCCACCCGGAAGGGAGGTCTTGGGTTCTGGAAACCCTGGGAAACCGCTAACCGGGAAAACCTGGATGCCCCTACAACCTAGGCCAAGACACCGAAACAGGGGGCCCCTGGGACTGGATCACACCACTAGGTGCGGTACTTAATCCCACTATCTTATGCTAAGGCCACCCTTGCCTCAAAGTGCTTAACTCCCCTTGTCCCAAAAACAAAAACTTATCTTCCCCTGGCCCTTACAGCCCACCTTAGTAAAACACTGCCCTGGTGGGGTGTGAGGGGGGGCAGGGGGGGATTGGGAAGGTGATGTGTGTGGGGGGGGGTTTAAACTCCCCCTAAGGGGGGGGCGATGTTGCTAATCCCCGACGCAAACAAAATCCCCAAATGAAATTTATTTTTATTGTTCTATTTTTTATTTTACAATTGATTTAATTTAACCAATTAATAAATTAAAGAATCAGAGGCCGAAGGCCTCTGACTGAACAAAATTGCCTACCGGGTGAGGCCCTTATGCCTCGCTATCCTCTACACCCCCACCCGTCCAGAGAGTAGGCTACTCTACCTCTTGCTCCCAAATTAAACAAATAAAGAAAAAGAAAGAGTCAGAGGCCCGTAAGCCCCTGACCCGACAAGCCTGGAACGCCAATCGAGCGAGCAGCAACATCTGGTTGCTCCTCCGTCGTTCGCTGGCAAAGGGCAATGGAGGTCCCTTCTGGATCGCCCTTTAAATAGGGCGATCTGGGACCCGGCAGAGCAAGCTGGCAGCGCGCTCTCATTGGCGCGCTGCCAGAAGCCGAATTTCCGGGTTCTGAATGAACCCGGAAGTGCTGAGCTCTGAAAAGAGCTAGCTCAGCGTCGCCCCCGCCCCGTAGGCAATTTCAGCCGGCGGCTTTAAAACCGCCGGCTGGGCATTTCACACATAAAACTGGATTTATATGAAATCATCAAGATTCTGATGTTCTTGAAATCATAACTCCTTCAACTCCAAGCCCATATAATCCAACTCCAAGTGCAAGAAGAGAGTTTTTGACATGGTTTCATGGCAATTTTGAAATGGTTGCTGATTTATCATGGTTTCCTCCTTAAAATTCCTTGGTCTGGATTGATTGATTGATTTTATTTAACTCATAGATCTGATGTGATTGTTAATGTTATATCATCTCATTCGTTAAAATAATGCTGTAATAATAGAAATAGCCTTAAGACTTATATGCTAGTCCGTGGTGCGTTAAATCACTCTTTGAGTTGTTTACAATGTCAGCATATTTTCCCCAACAATCTGGTCCGTCAGAAGGATGGTAGGCTGAGTCAATCTGGAGCCAATCAGAACCAAATTCTGGCAGTGGGCATAATTATCCTGCAATACTGATTCTAACTACTATACCACTATGATGCAGTGGCATTTTCTTTTTCCTTTCCTTTTTCATTTGGTTGTGGCATTAGAAATGATAAGGAAGACAGAAGACAGACTTCTGTTACATGTCCATGATATTTTACATTTTACAGATCAGCCCTAAATCTAAATCTAATTTATTTAATATATGAGTTTGGTAGTGTATCAAGTTATGCTATAGGTTTGAGCAGAGGTAGACTGCTAAGGTGGAATGGTGACGTGTGCTCGCTCCCTTGGCTCTGAGTAGCAACAGAGTCCAGAGCAATTATGCTACTGCATCTATGCAGGTAGCACAATTGCATGTGGAGCCACAGGTGTGCCCATGTTTTAGTGTGGTATTTTGTGCAAAAAATACCCTAACCGAAACACAGACGCACTTGTGTCTCTGTGCGTGATTCTACCTTAGCAGCCCACCTCTGGGTTTGAGTAGGCTTTATCTCAGTGGTAATTTTGATACATACAGCAACTGGGGTTTTGGTTTACATTGATTTCTTTTATCTTGGTATTAGAATTTATAGGAAAGTTTTTGAACTCATAATTTTAAATGTAATCCTGATTTTTATCCAAATGAAAGTCCTAGATAAATAATTTACTGTACCTTTAAGCATTTGGATAAATACATAGAATTAAGATGAACAACTTCAGGTTAATCTTCGTGCTTCCTATTTGTATTGCTTCGTGTTATTTCAGCAAGATCAATAGGATATTAAACATCTTTCTCGGGCTTGAGCATTCCCTAAAGATTTTTGCTGTACAGATTACAGTGATAACCCTGAAAGCATAGAAAATTAAATCCATCTATTGGGGAAAGTGGATTTAATTTTCCACACTTTCAAGCTAATCACTTGGCTTTTATTTTAGCTTTGATGATTGATTGGATGTGGGAAACTTCAGAATTCATTCCTTCTTTGCTCTGTACTTGAAGTCTCTTATATAAGCTCACTCAAATCCTGAGAAACTTTGGTATCCGTGCTTACTTGAAGATCAATTTAAATTTCTGTTGAAACTGGAAAAATATTGGGCTATGGACATAACATTGACTAATTTAAATAATGCATCATTAATTTAATAAATAGTTGTCAATGTCCTTAAAGCTTACATTATGGATTGTCCTACTTGAAAATAGCTATTAAATCAGGGTTTGTTTTTGTTTTTTATGAATTATATCTTCCACAACATATTATTTTGGAACAATTTAAAACTGATTAAAAAAGGCTGCAGTGTGATAATATAACTCCTAATTAAATAGACTAAACCTACCTCTGAGTCTTGCATCTTGTAACATTTTTATATTAATCCTCTCCTTTTTTCCACAGCAGACAAACTTCAAAATCATTTTATTTACCTCATTAAAAAAATTATCTATTCTTATTGGTATTGTAAACAACAATTGAGGCAGTATATTCATTTTGATTATTGTAAAATATACAATTCCCATTTAATGATAATTGTAAGAAGTTCTGCTTTGCATGGGTAGTACAACTTTGTCCTGAACCAACTAAGGCTATATAAAGTATACCTTACTGTTTCATTTATTATTACCATCAAACTTGACTCATTATATCTCATTACATTTTCAGTACCATATATAGATCTTTATTTCAGCTTCCTCAAGATTATCTTCCTTGGAAACGGGCTTTATCATTCTCTACCATCCCTGGCAGCTTTCCAATAAAAATAAGAATTACATAAGAGGGATTCTTCATGATGTTTTAGACAGCAGAGAGGTTATGAATGTAAAGAAAATATACAAATAAGGAACCTGATCCTGAAGAATTCCACCGCAATTGGCAAATATAAAGTGCACAACATCAGCCAAAGATGTCTCAATATTTTGTTGGTAGAACTATAAATCTACCTTTAAAATATTTTACTAATGAATTTGTTACTTTGTTCTATTATGTAGACCAGTCTTCTCAATCTTAGCAAATCTTACATGTGTGAACTTAAATTTCAAGAATTGCCAGCCAGCCGGGAAGGCTGAGGAATTTTGGGAATTGAAGCCCACAAATCTAAAAGCTGCCAAGATTGAAAAACACTGATGTGGACAGTATTCCCATACTGTACTAATTGCATTGTAGTATATTGATATGTGTACGTCAATTTACATTTTAATAACAATCTAAATTTTTGGCATTTAACTGTGTTTTTCCTACCTAATCTTTATGCACCCTCATCTAACATCAGGGCCTTTTATGCCTTTATTCTTATAAGAATTTGATTATTTAATTTGTCAATATCACACTGACCATAATAAACCTTATCTATGTATTGCCTGCATGTCTATCATCTATCATCTTTTGTATAAATGCCAATGTAAAATTGAATGTATGGTATTTTCAAAATCCAAAGGAATCTGTCAAATTACAGTATCATGTGGCTACTGAAAGAGGCCTCTCAAACATTGCATTTCACAAGTATTGTGTAATATACCCAAAAAGTATACCATCTCCAAAGCAACGGTTGCCTAGGAAATTTGACAATGTATGCTTATTTGGTTCCATTGTTTACCTATTAGATCACATTGTTTTCTAAATGTAAAGTACTATTTTGTTATTATTAAGAGGCTTAATTCCCAAGATTTACTCTGTGAACAGGTCAGGTGAGTGTGCAATATGAACTGCTAATTCAACTCTGTTACAAAATGCAAGGCTTAATCACATAATATGTCAGTTGGAGATGCTTAGAAATGGAATGTTGGGAGGTGCTTCTTATTAAAAGGACAGTGAATTTCAATGGCCATATGAACCAACATATTCATTCCCATTCCTTCATTTATCAATTTAGCTTAAAAAATATTTGTAGCTCAGGTTTAATCTGAGGATTCTTGTGCCTTCTGAGCTTGGTTATTGTCAGTGATGGGCTACCAAAATTTTTACTACCACACTGTGGGCGTGGCTTATGCATTTTGTTTCAACATCTTTCAGTGCAAATTGGGTGCTCTGGGGTGGAGCTCCAAATTTTGCTACCGGAACTCTGTTCTTGACCATTCCCATAGGAGCCCATCACTGGTTATTGTCTAATGTTAATCTTGGTATTAATCTCTGATCATCTGCTGTGATCAGACATGTTAAATAAGGTGAATGGAAGAGGCAGACAGAAGTGGCTTCAAAACAACAACTCTTTATTTTGCAACTATTTACAATTCAGCAAAGGTTCTGTCTGACAGCCAGCTCCTTTTATAGGGAGCTGCCAGATAGTCTAGTCCAGTGATGGTGAACTCATGGCACGGGTGCCACAGGTGGCACATGGAGCCATATCTGCCGGCATGCAAGTTGTTGCCCTAGCTTAACTCCAACATGCATGTGTGTGCCGGCCAGTTGATTTTTGGCTCGCACAAAGGCTCTGAGAGGGCATTTTTGGCTTCCCGAGAGTCTCTGGGGAGATGTGTGAGGGCATTTTTACCCTCCCCTGGCTCCAAGGAAGCCTTTGGGGCCTGGGAAGGGTGAAACACAAGTCTACTGGGCCCATCAGAAGTTGGGAAACAGGCTGTTTCTGGACTCCAGGGTGGGGGTGGGCAGGGGAAGCTGTTTTCACCCTCCACAGGTATCAAATTATGGGTGGGGGCATTTGCACATGCACAATAGTGCGTGCATACACTCTTTTGGCACCCAAGGAAAAAAAGGTTCGCCATCACTGGTCTAGCCAATCAGAACTTGGTATTTTCTCTACAAAATGGAGGACCTCACTGAAGCCCATGTGCTTCAGTCTGAGAATGTAACAAGACAAATCAGCCATCAAGAAACATATAGATGTATCTATAAAATATTTTCGTGTCTTTTATAGATTTTGGATGTGTTATTGCTTCTAAAGGGGCTATCCATTCTGGAACATTTAAGAAGTGATTTTTCTTTATGTCCTTCCAAACCTCTAGTAAATACTTCCTTAATGTGTGTCTTTTAAAATATGAGTGATTTTTTTCCTTGTCATACCATATAAATGCATGCCAACCCAGCATAAGATCATGTCCTTCTAAATTTAATATTCTTTTATTCTCTAAGGTTATCCAATCTTTAATCCATGTTAAGGCGGCAGCCTGGTAATATAATTTTATAGATATAAAGAATTATTAAATGATCAGATGAAGCTAAAGCCTAGGAATAAACTACAAGAAGAAGGGATAATAATAGATTGGTGGCATTATGCCCAGATTCGATCCAGATACCAGAAGGATATAACTCTTTACACTTTTAATAAAAGTAAGAATTTGCTAAGTCATTTAATTATTAATAATTCAGTAAAAATGATAGGGAAAACATATAAATTCCTTATCGCTCACAAAAATATAGAGTTGACTCTAAAAGATACCATGATAAGATGGTGCAGAAATATAGGTAAGGAAATAGATATAGATACTTGGGAAAAAGTTTGGATTAATAATTGGAAAATGACCAAGTCAGTTTCATTAAAAGAAAACCAAATTAAAATGTTTTATAGATGGCACCTTCCACCAAACAGGATAGCAAAAATGTTTCCTAAAACATCCCCACTGTGTTGGAAATGCAAGAAAGATATAGGAACTTATTACCATCAATGGTGGACATGTGGTAAAGCTAAAATTTATTGGAAGATGATTGAGAAGATATTAAAAGAAATATTAAAATATGACATAGATAACACCCCGGAATTTTACTTATTAGGAATTACTAATCAGACCTATAAGAAGGAAACTCTTTACTTAATAATACACATATTAACTGCGGCTAGAATAATATATGCGCAAAACTGGAAGGGGGAGGAAATCCCCAAGAAAGAAGAAGTTATAGCTAAAATATTAGATTGCGCTGAAATGGATATGATGACACGACGATTAAACGATCAAGAAGATACAAAATTCTATGAAACATGGAACAACATATATAAATGGTTAGATAAGAAAAAATAAGAGATAGATTTGTTTTTATTTAGGTAATAACAATATTAGATGTATTTGTTGATGACTTTGATATAGTAGTTTACTCACAAGCGATATATTAAAAATTCTGTTTTATGTATGTTTAGTAACTGAGATTTGTTTGAATGTTTGATTAGATGAATATATTACACATAAACAACATATTAAGCATTTTTACTTATACCGTACTAATATCGTATTTAAGATTTGAAAATTTTTTACTAAACTTTTTAACATTTAACAAATGTTTGATTATGTATTCTTTTTTCTATTTGAATGTACACTTTCAAAAGAAGCGGGGAAATACATCCCCATTTTATGTTTAATGTTTGTATGTCTGTATGTCTGTTTTATGAAAAATAATAAAAAAATTGAAAAAAAAAAAAAAGAAACATATAGATGTAAACAACATCTATATTACATAAAGGTCATGGTGGTTAGAGTGCAGTACTCCAGGCTACTTCTGCTGCCTGCCAGCTGCCTGCAATTTGGCAGTTCAAATCTCACCAAGTTCAGGGTTAACTCAACCATCCATCCTTCTGAGGTTGATAAAATGTGGACTCAGATTGTTGGAGACAATATGCTGACTATGTAAACACTTATAGAAGGCTGTAAAGCAGTGTAAAGTGGTATATAAGTCTAAGTGCTATTGATATTCCAAAGAGACAATCAAAGCCAAAAAAGAAAGCCTACAAAAAGATATTGACAAAATTGAACGGGTCCAAAGATGTGCTACAAGAATGGTGGAAGGTCTGAAGTATAAAACGTATCAGGAAAGACTTAATGAACTCAATCTGTATAGTCTGGAAGACAGAAGGAAAAGGGGGGACATGATCGAAACATTTAAATATGTTAAAGGGTTAAATAGGGTTCAGGAGGGAAGTGTTTTTAACAGGAAAGTGAACACAAGAACAAGGGGACACAATCTGAAGTTAGTTGGGGGAAAGATCAAAGGCAACATGAGAAAGTATTATTTTACTGAAAGAGTAGTAGATCCTTGGAACAAACTTCCAGCAGACGTGGTTGGTAAATCCACAGTAACCGAATTTAAACATGCCTGGGATAAACATATATCCATTGTAAGATAAAATACAGGAAATAGTAAAAGGGCAGACTAGATGGACCATGGGGTCTTTTTCTGCCGTCAGTCTTCTATGTTTCTATGTTTCTAAGAATAAAAAAGACAAAAATACCCATACCATGCCACAATCTGCAGCCAGATAAGCAGAGATTAATACCAAGATTAACATTAGCCCGACAATCAAGAGCAAACAACATGCCAATCAATAAATTGCCAAACAAGCTAACAGTAAGAAACATCTGAATCAAGGAATCACTAAGACCACTCCCACCAACACTAAGAGAGCAAGTCAATAGTATATAAAATAAGAATAAACCTCATTCCTTATTAGCACTGATGATGTTACCTAGTTTAGCTATGAAACTTCTGCAAGAAAATAACCAAGCTCAGAAAGCACCAAGGATCCAATTGTTACCTTAAAGATGGTGTTATCCTAAAATTTCTTCATGTATACAAACAATGAATCTTAATTAGTAATTTAAATATATGCCAAGCTGGGTCATTTTGCATCCAATTAAAATTAACAACAGCAATTAATTCAGATGTATCAGTCACCAGCTTGTTCTCAAATTCCAGCTGCTGACATTTTCAAGGGATGGAAAAACAAAAACAACACAGAGAAATGTCTGTTGAATAGATAGCATCAGAAATAATCACTGGGGAATGTTATGTTAGTTTGACACTTGATTGGAAAAGGTTAGGTTCTATCTGTCTATCTTGTTACTGCAATGCAATGTCACTGCAAATTATTTGGGTCTTCAAATCAGTAGTGGAACAAAGGCTATTGTCAATTATTTTTCATCATTAACAAGTTGAAGATGGCACTCTTGGTTAAGAACACATTTGGAATGGGCATTAGCATTCTCTAGCATGCCTTACAATATTTTCATCTTGAGAACTGTTTATTTACTACTTTAATTGCTACTAATGGAGTAGAAAGATGTGGTTATTTTGTGTTTTGATTATTGGACATTATTATTTATTGGTTGTCTGAATGACACTCAAAAATTTTCCAGCACCATTTACTCCCACAAAGGTGTCTATTTCAATAACTACTGAAAAAGATGTGATGACTATTCTGGAGATGAGAGATATAAATCCTGCTAGTGATATACTTACCACTATAACTATTCTTACTGGATATGAATGGGAATATAACATCAATTAATACATTTATAAGGAAAGTCAGTGAATGCATTTATAATTAATTCACTAAAGGCTATTAAGATTCTTTAGGACAAAGTAAGGTCTATCCTAGCTCTCATTTTTTCCAGTGCCAGTATACACAAAAAGGGCTTTATAGAAGCTCTCAGAAAGCATTAGAATTCTTGAAGATTGTCAGTTAAATATTGAGGTCTTCTGACATTCATTTTTTTAATATATATTTCCTACGAGGAAATGAAATTATACATAAATTCATTCAAATAATCAAATGGCAGGTAAAATAATTTCATATTTTTCCAGATTGCAAAAAAAATTGTACGTTAGAGAAAGAAAATGAGCACAGGAAGAAAAAAACATTGCTCAAGAGTAGTGCATTATGTTTCCAGCTGTCTTTCTTCTAAATTTATCAAATGGTACACAAAAATCATTTCATAACCACATGGAAGATTAAAACAAAATTGTATGTCTTCAAGCTCCTGCTGAGGAGACTTAAATACTTTTGTCTCATGTTTTGGTATTTACATTTCCTTCTGTCCAAAATGTTACAATTCTAGAAGTCTGGGTCTTAATTACACTTGTTTGTTAAAGTTATATTTATAGGAACAGTGGATTTATTTATATCTGTGATCTCTTTTTGTTTTTTCCTTCCCCCTCCTCTCACCAGAATTTCCATTTTTCAGTTTGACACAATGAATACCTATACCTATACATATACACAAGTTAATAATATATGAATGAATGAACTAATTTATTAAAATAAATGCATTTTAATACATTAATCAATAGAATTTGCTTTCTTTTTTCTCTTCCTTGATTTATGTGATATTAGTGATTAAATTAATTTGTTTTGCTTTTTCATTTGAGTAGGGAGAGATTAATTTAAGAATAAAACATGGGAATGGAAACAGCTTTTTAGCAGGAGACTAAAGGAAAAAAAGTTTACTGAGGGTTAAAGTGCGGTGGGGATAGGATGTTTATTTTATTGGTAGAGGTATTGCAATTTGTTAAGTTGAAATAGCATATTGAAAAGATTGATTTTTAATATTTCTTGTCAAATTGAGTCATTTGCACTCCTGAATTATATGGTCCAATTACATGGTCCAACCACAATTTCAATCCTCATCTAAATCACTTCCACAAATTTTAATAATTTACAAGATTGTACACATAAAATTTAATTTCATTGATATGTTGACACCTTCTCAATAGAAATATACTTTTGTCAAGCTGCAGTGACCATAACAGAGTTGCCAACAAGTTCATAGGGCTTGATTTTGAGAGGGATTTTTCTTCATTTTTTGGATTTCTCCAAGTTTCATACTTTGCATTGATATTATTTACAAACCTCACAATTTCTAAATCATGGAATTTTATACATTGGCTTTCCCTTGGTTAAATATATGTTGAAATTGAGGCCAGTGTGGCTTGCTTGCTTCTTTTTTTCATTTTCATTTTGCTTTTTAAATTCCTTGCCAATATACAAGTAATTAGAAAAAGAATAGGGGAAAAAAACACTAAGAGGATTTGGATGGATGGAAAAGAACAGGCAGTCCTGAACATATGACTGGTCACTTAATGACTCAAAGTTACAATGGGTCCCCAGAAGCCACGTATGACCCAGTTCTGAAGTTCAAATGATTTCTCCTGCAATTACATGATTGTATTTTGGGTACTCAAGTTGCATTTATGGCAGATTGCAGAATCCTGCAATTACCTGATTGCAATTTATGAACTTTCTTTACAGAAATCAACATTTGCTTCCAGTTTTCAGCAAAAAACGCCCCTAGTGAACAATGGGTTTGGTTAGTTTCTGTGGTATTCATTTAATGGCCACTATAAAAATAGTTAATAAATTTGGATCAGTCAAGTAATGATCACTTTATGATGGCCACATCTTATGATCATAATTGCCAGGGTCAATTACAGTTTTAAATTGAAAACTACCTGTATAATATACTATGTGCAGAAGATATACAGTGATACCTTGTCTTACAAACTTAATTGGTTCCGGGATGAGGTTCTTAAGGTGAAAAGTTTGTAAGACGAAACAATGTTTCCTATAGAAATCAATGGAAAAGCGATTAATGCATGCAAGCCCATAATTCACCCCGTATGCAAGCCGAAGCGCCCATTTTTGCACTGCTGGGATTCCCCTGAGGCTCCCCTCCATGGGAAACCCCACCTCTGGACTTCTGTGTTTTTGCGATGCTGCAGGCAGGGGAATCCCAACATCACAAAAACGAGCGCTTCGCTGGCAATGGAAGTCTGGAGGTGGGGTTTCCCAGCAAAGGGAGCATCAGTGAAATTGAGCATCGCAAAAACACCGAAGTCCTCAAAACCCCACCTCCGGACCTCTGTGTTTTTGCGATGCTGCAATTTCACTGAGGCTCCCCTCGCTGGGAAACCCCACCTCCAGACTTCTGTTGCCAGTGAAGCACCCGTTTTTGCACTGCTGGGATTCCCCTGCAGTATCACAAAAACATGGAAGTCCAGAGGTGGGGTTTCCCATGGAGGGGAGCCTCAGGGGAATCCCAGCCGTGCAAAAACGGGTGCTTCGCTGGCAACAGAAGTCCGGAGGCGGGGCATCCCAGCGGCGGCGGTGGGTTTGTAAGGTGAAAATAGTTTGTAAGAAGAGGCAAAAAAATCTTAAACCTTGGGTTTGTATCTCAAAAAGTTTGTATGACGAGGCGTTTGTAAGATGAGGTATCACTGTACTTTATAAATATTGCAGCCATTTCTGTTTCAGGTTTCATTTCAGTGATACATGAGTTGGGTACCCTGCCTGGATATTGTAATACTAATTGGATACATGTTGATACTGAAATGTTAAATTGCATTCCAATCCTCGGAGTCCTCGGAGAGGGGCGGCATACAAATCCAATTAAATAAATAAATAATGAATAAATCCCTGTGTTTATCTGAATATAAGAATTCCTAAAAAAAAATGTAATTGGAAAATTTCAATCTTTTGTTTAGAGAAAAATAAAAAGTTTAAGATAAATTATCAAGCATTTTTTTGAATATTTGGAATAATTTGAATGGGATTAAGACAAGTTTGACTCAAAAATCAATTTGCAGTTTGAGAGACCCACCTGTGTATATTCCATCATATTATTTTAAACAAATATACAAGGTACTGAATTTCTTGGCAGATGTAGGGGAAGGAATGGCAGAGCCTAGGGATAGAGTTAAAAGAAGGATATGCCTAGAATCTCTGTGTAATCACAAGTAGAATACGTTCAACCCTCCTGAAATTCTGTTGATCCTTATTAACTCCTAGCAGGTGCTAACATTGGTTGAGAATATTCTTGTGCATAGGCATGAATAGTGATTAGCCTTCTTTACTCTAATGTTGGAAACTTGAAATTTTTGCAATTTCAAGTGATAATCAGATTATATGAAGCAACCTACTGTTGTTGAACAATTAATAGAATATCAAAAGTACTCAGTTATTTATTTTTCTTCCCAAATTAATTTTAGAAATATGTTGAAATATTTACTCATCTTCCAAATTTTGTAAGTGAATTTGAGTCTAATCTACTCATCCTAAACTTTCATGCAGAGCTGTTGTGTGGATAAATGAGACAACAATCCCACATACCATCATCTTTTTCTCCCAGATGTAATGGAGAAATAATTAATTGGATAAAATTGAAATTAATTTGTAACAGACCAACTGACATCAATAGAAATTAATTTTAGAAATATGTTGAAATATTTACTCATCTTCCAAATTTTGCAAATTAGTTTGAGTCTAATCTATTCATCCTAAACTTTCATGTAGAGCTGTTGTGTGGATAAATGGGAGAACAAACCCAGTATGCCATCATCTTTTTCTTCCAGATGTAATGGAGAAATAATTAATTGGATAAAGTTGAAATAAATTTGTAACAGACCAACTGACAGCAATAGGACAAAAATATTTATCCCACTGATTTCAAACAGAGTTTTACTTCAAACTCGCATCATCATATCATTGTCATGTGATGTATCACAACTTTTTCCTTTCTTAAACTTTGAGTGGGCGTCACCAGCATTTGAAACATCTGATGTGCGGGCCATGAGTTTGACATTCTTGACCTATAAGAATGATGTATACTACTTGCTTACTATTATTTCATCACCAAACTGCATGTTTTGATAGTTAATGTAATGAAATGTGTAACTATTCAAAACATTCAATTACCTCCAATGCAGGATTAAAATCTTTATTGAATATTCTTGACTTATCATCATTTAAAATCAGTTGCTATTGTCAACTTCTTTGTGCCTAAGGCCGTATGTCATCATCTAAAATGTGTCATTCTGTTCATGGATAACTTATTATAACCTGCAGTATGCCAAAATTCTTCACTATTAAAGAATTACTGTAATCTTTGCAGTAGATTACAGTACAGTACTACAGAAAAAGAGTTAGAAATAGGTTCCATTTTTTATTTGTGATCTTGTGACCATGAAGAAGTAGGCCAGTGGAAAATATGCTGCAAGCAGTTGGGGTTTGTTCAGCTTTTTAAATAGCCATAATAACCAGTGCAAAACTAGAAACTGATATTTCCACTTGCCATCTGGAGTAGTGATTGCAAGAACAATAAATCTGCTTGGAATAACCACCAAAAATCACATCCAAGCATTATCCACTGATAGAGCAAAACCATCTCATTCACTTCAAATTATTTTTAGTATCTTCTGTTATCAACAGCAGCTTTTCCCTAAAAGTTGGCTCAAGTTAAAAATGACCAACCATTTGGCATGAAAACTCAAGCTACAAACAATTAATTACATGTTTGAGGTTTTATTGATTTGAAAGAAGAAGAAGAAAAATGATGGGTAATATCAAGTTTATATATTCCCTGAATAACAACTTAATAACACACAACTATATCAGTGGCAATCTAAGTACTTGGGGCAGATTGTCTTTTTCTTGGTGAATTTCCAAGGAACACATTGCAGACAAAGTGGGCACCAGAGCCTCAAAAAGCAAACTATATTTCCATAAGTGCACCAGTACCCAAAGGGACATAGTCTTTGACTATAAAGCAAAACAAGCTCATTTTTATATGAGTTGCACTAGGAAACAGCTGGCAACCATGATATCAATTCAAAATAATGTCAGACTATACTACTAATGGTAGTATTTAATGGTAGAGAAACAGATTTTGTTGCTCATAATATGTCCAGAAATTAATGCAATTTTAATATCTTGCCAATGCTGCCAGCAAAATCTGTATTGAAAGATGTCTTAATTCTTGCAATAAAATTGCATCATCAAATACATGTCAGACATTTACATTGTTTTGACTATGCAGCACACAGGCATTGTACTTCATTTAGACTACAGGTTCATTAGCCTTGGGGAAAGGGGGGAACCTAAGCTTTTTCATACGCAGAAGTAAAACCTATAAAAGGACAGTTATAAAAGTATTGTATGAGTGACATAGAAAGTGATCACCTTTCTCTCTTTCAAAAGTTATCTATTTAAAGATTTATCCATTTATACAGTATATTTACCAATTTATGGTATTCTGTAGCTTGTTTTAAGCATAGAGTGAAGGCTTTGGGCCTAATTTTCCTCATTCCTCCTTTGGCCCCCAAGACATTTTGATGTCTCAAATGAAGTATCAGATAGCATCACTCACCCACCAACATTTTGGAAGTTTGGGACAGTCTGTTTGTGGCAGTCTGTTATTTTTCCTTTCCTTTTCCCGGGTGATGTAATTTTAGTGATAGTTTACTCTTTTGAGTAAATAGCATTCAAGTTCATATGCCTGTGGTGGCTGCTAATTTGCCTCATGTTTGCATGGATTCTGCCTATAAAAGAAATTGGAAATATGTTCCAGATTGACAAAGAGGACTATTTTATGGAATATATATTTAATTAATAATTGATATTGTTGTTTATTATTATAGATCATTAATAAAGAGGATGATGCGAAATGAGATCCTTAAGGATGTGCCACTTTTTTTATGACAAAGGGACACGTAATCATTTTGATTAGCAATAGCACTTAGACTTATATACCACTTCATAGTGTTTTTATAACCTTCTATAAGTGGTTTATAGATTCAGCATATTGCCCCCCAAAATTTGGGTCCTCATTAGGTACCTTTAGGTTGGTTTTCATTTTCAAAGATTGGGTTTTTGCCCTGTCTTCCCGTGTAGGATTTGGAAATTTCTGGCGACGTTTCGACGAGGTCCCACTCGTCATCTTCAGGCTGGTGTTTCTGTCCTTGTTCTAAGGCGAACACTGCGAGACCTGAGCTGCCTTCCTTCTATAAATACTGGTGGCTGGGTGTGGTTTGATGGCTCAGCAATTGCCTGCTGTGTAGAAACTTCCTGGTGAGTCAGTGGGGTAACTGATGAGGCCAAAATAAGGCCGAAATAGATCTATCCTAGTCTCCTTTAATTTTCAAATTCAGCAAAAAAAAACAAAAGCATGTGACATATATATATATATGGTGGTGCAGAGCTGAAGGATTTGGATATTGTAGCCTAGAGGATAATTCTCTGCCTTACAAGGCGAATGTTGCAGGTTCAAGTCCCAATGGGTATGGCTAGCTGATGAGGCCAAAATAAGGCTGAAATAGATCTATCCTAGTCTCCCTTAATTTTCAAATTCAGCAAAATGTTTGACCTCTGTCATTGCCAACAAAGGATATATAACAAAGTATTGAGATGAACTTATTTTGACCAAATGCTTATTTTCCCACCATAATTTGGAAATAAATTCATTAAAAATCAGACAATGTGATTTTCTGGATGTGTTTTCTCATGTTGTCTCTCATGGTTGAGGTCTACCTATGATGTCAATTACAGGCCTCTCTCATCTTTTTAAGTGGGAGAACTTGCAGAATTGGTATCTGACTAAATACTCCCCCCACTGTATCTGTTTTAACTTCCTTATACTCCAGTTTTTCAACTATGTGTTATAACATAATTATAACATATAACATCATTCCTTTAAGTCTTCAGGTATTTGTTGCCACTGAAATTTTCTTTCATTTATGATCTGAGTTTATCATTGTCCCATCTGTAAAATTAATATTCTTTTCATTCCTCCAACACCTTATCTATTCTTGAACTCAAGATAACAAGCTACCATATTCATGCTTAATGTTCATCACAAGTACTTTTAGTATATATGTTGGAATGACCTTCTCAATATTTCATATTTATGCCTATTTTTCAAGTTCCATGTTTGCTTTCATAATTAGTTCTAAATTGTCTTTATGTTCAATGAATAAAATAAAGTTGCTTAAAGACATGGACATTGGTAAGTCTTTATGTTTTAAATCCTATACTTTTGGCATGTGTGAATATAAAAAAGGAACAGTGATTCAGTCATGATACCATGCCTGCACTCATTCATGTTGATTCTCACTCTCTCTCTCTCTTCCACACAGTAGATACACGTCTAAAGTAATGCTTTGAAATCCATTCTTAGTTCTTGCTTATATCTCTTCCATTCCTGCCATTCTAATAATATATTTGTTCCTAACAGAAAGATATTAGAACAATATATCTTTGTCTCGTTCCCTTTCCTATTCTTAACTACTCTCTTACTTCAAACCCAGTTCTTACAGAAGCTACTAATTCATTGCAAAGGTTTCTCAGAAGACTACGTATTCCTCCACATTCATTCTTCTAAATAGATTCTACACTCATATGATAGTTACATTCAGTGAAGGGCTACCAAAACTTTACTACCACACTCTGGGCGTGGCTTATTCAGGACGCCCTGCATTTTCTTTCAACATCTTTCAGTGCAAAATGGGTGCTCTGGGGTGGAGCTCCATTTTCGCAACCCCACTTTGTTCCCCTCCCCATCCCATCCCGGCAGTAGCCCACCTCTGGTTGCCTTTATCTAGTCAATGAAGTGATGCTAAAGCTCTTTTCCATATCTTCTTGCTCTGCCCACTGTCCATCTGATACCAGTTAATCTCACAAATGAATACAAATATACGTGTCCCAGGATAATGCTGCAGGATGCATTTTTGGTCAGTCACCAGGACCAGAGGTTTAGTCTTCTGAACTTTCAGACTCATGCTGGAGCCCATCCTGAGGGAACCTGTCTCTCGGAATGTGTAATCTCAATATCAAGTCTCTCTGCCTTTTCTGTTCACCTGGTATTTCTTTTTCCCATGTAAGCATGGTATAAGTAAAACTTTTCCTATACAATCAATTATTGCAACAGTCTGGCAATTTACAAATGCTCTTGCATCTCCTTACTTAGTTCAAGTTATGTACATGAAATACTTTCAATTTCTAGACTGCACAATCTTGCTCTGCATTTCTTTACATCAAATTTTTATAACCAGGACTGTTTCTCTTTCTACAGCTCAAAATAATTCAGTGAGTATTTCATCAATGGCAGAGACTTATTTGGCAGCTGATCAATTATATGTTATTTATTTATTTACTAGATTTGTATGTCGCCCCTCTCACTTTTGATTGCATTGGTTCCTGAATATATGCTTGCTCTACAAGTACTTTTGTTACTCTATGATCTTCCTTTAATCTCATTCGTCTCTGTCAGATCTCTTCCGAGAGCAAAAACAAAGCCCTTTAATTGAAACTTTCTTATGATTTCTTTTTTTTTTTTTTTTATAAATTGTTTTATTATTAAAATGAAAACATTTACATCATATAATACAACATAAGATACAATTCGAAACATAAGGACAGACAGTACAGAAAAAAAAAAGAAAAACAAAAGAAAAACCTATAGACATAACGAGTAAAAGTGTCGGCGAGTAAACGGGGGAGTTGTATTGAGAACGAAAATTGGGTCAAATTGTATATGCTCATTACCTTGTTTCGAGGATTGTATCAGAAGGGTTCAGTGCCAGAGTTGAAATAAACACATTGCGGAGAAGTTAACAGATAATATTAAATCTACATATCTAAATATATATAACGTCTCGTGTTATTTTATGAGATAATAAAATGGTTTATACCAGATTTGTGACAGTTCGAAGTGTAGTCAAAAATCACAATCTTATAGCCTATTGTTCACGCTTTTGCTTCCTAGCCAGTTATAAAAAGGGTCCCAACACTCGTTGAACGTAGCCGAGGATTCATTTCTAACTTGTGAAGTCAATTTTGACATTTCTGCACAGTATAATATTTTTTTAATTATTACTTCATTTGGGGGTACTTCTTCGTTTTTCCACCACTGCGCATATGAAAGTCTAGCTGCGGTTACTAAATGAATGATTAGGTGTACTTGGGATTTCGATAGATTTTGTCTGATTATGCCCAATAAAAAGCATTCAGGAGTTTTGTCAAGTGTTAAATTTAACATTTCATCGATCCAAATTCCGATCTTATTCCAAAATAAATTTGCTTTGGTACATTGCCACCATAAGTGGAAGTAGGTGCCCAATTCTCGTTGGCATTTCCAGCAGTTTGGAGAGAGTTTGTTGTTTGATTTAGTTAGCTTGATTGGGGTAATATGCCATCGATAATACATTTTGATCAAGTTTTCTTTATAGGAAGTGGCGATAGTCAATTTATAATTCCTAGTCCAGAGTGTTTGCCACTCCTCCTCTTTAATTTCGTTTTTGAGGTCCAGGTTCCATTTCTTAACGTTAATTTTTATATTAAAGTTGTCCAAATCATTGTAAGTTAAGTAACAATAGAAATTTTTAATTAGCTTTTCTTGAGGGCCTATACATAGCTTGTCTAGAAGGGCATTTTTCCTTATCCCAGATATTTTTTTGTCTTTGTTATATTTAGATTGGATCTGGAGGTATTCCCACCATTCCACTTTTTGACCCAAATTTTCTAGTTCTAGCCTTGTTTTAATTGTTCCATTTGAGTTTAGAATGTCATTATATCTTATTATATTGTTTCTTTTATATAAATTTGGATGTACGTAGGCTTCTAACGGGGCGTACCACATGGGGGTTCCTTTATATAATTTAATTTTAATTTTTTTCCAAGTGTTGATTAGTGATTTCCTTATCAAATGGTTAGAGAAATATTTATGGGTTGTCGGTTTTTCGTCCCAGAGATAATAGTGCCACCCTAAATGGAGATCGTGGCCTTCTAAACTAAGAAGTCTAGTATTAGTTAGACTCATCCACTCTCTTGTCCATGCCAAGGAAGCGGCAATATAGTAATCCTTCCAGATTGGAAGAGCCAGTCCTCCCTCTTCTTTCTTACCTTGTAAATATTTCAGTCGAATTCGGGGGCGTTTGGTTTGCCAAATGAAATTGTTAGTTACTTTAGTCAGATTATTAAAAAAAACCTGTTTTAATTGTATGGGGATTGTTTGAAATAAAAACAGAATTTTGGGTAATATATTCAGTTTGATGGCTGCAATCCTCCCAAGTAGGGAAAGTTGTAAGTTCCTCCATTTTGACAGGTCTGTTTGTACTTGGTCTATTAGAGTATCATAGTTGTTTGATTTTAAGCTAGACACTCTGTTTGTCAAATTGATGCCGAGGTATTTAATTTTTGTAGTTATTTGAATGTCCAATTTAGCTGATAATATATCTTTCTGTGATTGTCGCATATTTTTGGTTAGAATTTGGGTTTTGGTTTTATTTATTTTGAGGCCTGCCACTGCACCATAATCTTCCAGGACTTCTAATAATTTGGGACCTGAGTCTAAAGGATCTTCTAAAATGAATACCAGGTCGTCTGCAAAAGCTTGGAGTTTATAGGTTTCTTTCTTGCAATTTAATCCCCTTATATCTTCCTTGTCTCTAATAATTCTCGTTAGTACTTCAAGAGTTAAGATAAATAATAAAGGGGAGAGTGGGCATCCTTGTCTTGTACCCTTGTAAAGAGAGATTTTTGTCGATGTGTCCCCATTGAGAATAATATAGGCTGATTGGACAGAGTAGATGGCTTTTATTGCGTTTATAAATTTGGGACCAAATTCCATATATTCTAGTTGTTTAATCATGAATTTCCAGGACACATTGTCGAAAGCCTTCTGGGCATCAAGAAAAATTAGCGCCACTTGTTTTTCGTTATGAACTTCATAATACTCCAGTGTGTCTAACACAATTCTGATATTATTTTTAAGCTGTCTCCCGGGAAGAAAACCATTTTGGTCCGAATGTATAAAATGGTTTAGAAATCCTTTGATTCTATTCGCTAAAATAGAAGTGAAGATTTTATAATCGGCGTTTAAAAGAGAGATCGGGCGATAGTTAGATATGTCTGTATGGTCTGTATCTTTTTTTGGAATTAACGCTAGGTTTGCTTCTGTCCATGAAGTTGGGATTTTACCTCTGTCTAAGGCCTCATTCAGTGTTTCTAACAGGGTCTTTTCCATTTCTATAGGCAGATCTTTATATAGTTCTACGGGAAGCCCATCCGGCCCTGGTGCTTTATTGTTTTTTTGATTTTTAATTGCTTCTTTTAATTCCGTGTCAGTGATCGGTTTATTTATTATGTTGACCATATCTTGTGGAACTTTAGGAAGTTTGGCCTGTTCTAAAATTTCTTGCATTTTTAGCTCTTGAGTGTTATTTTGTGTAATATCGGCATACTCATAAAGTTTGCTGTAGAAATCGCCAGCGATCTTTTTCTTCCTTTCCAGGTCGTGACATAGTTCCCCATTTTTGTTTTTAAGACAATTTATTAGATTCTTTTCTTTTTGCTTTCTGAGTTTATTGGCTAACCATTTGCTAGGTTTATTGGCATTTTCAAAATTATATTGGTTAGTTCTTTTAATTTGTTGTGCCAAATTTTGTTGATCTATTAGATTTAGTTGATGTTTGATTTGTAGCATGTTTTGTTTAATTTCTTTTTTTTGGGGAAATTTCTGGAGTTCTTCTTCTAAGGCCCTATAATCTTCCTCTAATTTAGCCGATTTCTGCTTTTTTAGCTTAAATTCTTTGGCCATATATGAAATCGCTATCCCTCTGATAACAGCTTTGGCTGTGTCCCAAACATTTTGAAGATTTGTATGATCTTTGGGGTTTTCTTGGAAGAAATAGTTCATTTCAGTTTGGAATTTTACCTTAAACTCTTCCTGAGTTAATATGGATTTTTGAAGAGACCATCTGCAACACTGTTTAGATCCTTTCCAAATTACTTTGAGTGCATTATGGTCTGAGATGTAACTGGAATCAATCTCTGTCGAATAAATTTTGGTATTAATTTCTGTTGTTACCCAAACCATATCTAATCTTGACCAAGATTGGTGCCTATCGGAATAGAAGGTATATTTTTTAAGATTGGGGTTTCTATCTCTCCAACTGTCTTTCAATTTTAGTTCTTTAATTAATTCAAAGAAAGCTTTCGGTAATGTTCTTTTCTTTTGTTTGGTCATCTTGTCATTTTTATAATCCAGTTCGGGATTAATTATACCGTTAAAATCTCCTACTAGACAGATATTGTCTGTGGAGTGCTCTTTAATTATATTTAACAGTCTTTTATAAAATCTTTCTTGGCCTTCATTCGGAGCGTAGATATTAATTAGTGTTATTGTATCTCGTTCTATATTTAATTCTAAGATTAAAATTCTGCCCTCCCTATCTTTGTATTTCAATTTAGCTTGGATGTTCGAATTGATGTAGCATATTACACCCCTTTTATTCTCTGCGGCCAAAGATGTAAATAACTTCCCAAGTTTATTTCTTTGGAGTAGATGTTCAAATTTATGTTTAATATGGACTTCTTGCATTGCAATGATGTCGAAGTTTAATTTAGCAATTTTGTTTAAAATTTGATTCCTTTTTTGGGGGGCATTCAGTCCATTTATATTAATTGTATATAACTCGATTCCCTTATTTGGTTTTTCCTGAGCCAGGTTTAGGTTATCTATATTTAGGTCTTGTTGCCCTAGTACTTCTTGTTTCCTTTGGATATCCTGTATAGCCATTATTACCTGAGGTTAAACTATCAGTGGCCTGACTTCCCTCCAAACTAAGTAGGGTCTGCTCTGTGGATGGTGGACTGGTTGGTTGGGGGTTCCTTGTTTCTTTCGTCTCTTGTCTATCGGAGGACCGATCAGTGGGGAAGTTTTTATCGTAAAATTCTTCTGCCTTTTCGACCGAATCGATTTTTAGCTTCCTGTCTTGCCAGGTCACTAGCATGCCCTCGGGGACCAGCCATCTAAAGTTTACATTGTGTCTGGTCAGTTTGGCTGACAAAAAGGTGTAGGGTCTACGTAGATCTCTGACGTGTTTTGGAACTTGTTTAAGGATTACCAATTGTCTCCCCTTGAATTCTATGGGGTCATCCCTAGCTCTGTGCAATATTTCGTCCCTAACCGATTTTTTAATGAATTTGATGTGTACTTCTTTGGGGAGGTTATGGCGTCTGGCGTAATTGGTATTTATCCGATAAACTTCATCTATTTCGTTGAGCATTGTATCCTTTTCAATGCCCAGAGCTTTTGAAAGAATATCGGCCATAGTGTCTGGTAGGTCTTCACTTTTCTCCTCCCTGAGATTTTGGAATCTAAGATATTGATTCGCTTTCTCGCTCTCTAATTGTATCACTGTATTTTCAAGTTCTCTGTTGGCAAGGACTAGTTTGTCTGTCAGGTCTTCCAATTGTTTATGGTCCTGGTCTATTTTGTCTTCTAGATCTTGAATCCTTTTATCTTGTTTAATCATTTGCTGTTCAAAAGCCTCATGCCTTTTGTCCATATTTTGCATCCTCTCTTTTAGCTCTGCTGTGTCATTTCTAACCTCACCTAGCTCTTTTTTGATATCTTGGTGGTTCTTAAGCATTAGCTCCTGCATTTGAAGGAGAGTGGCTTGAAGGTCTTTATATGAGCTAGATCTTTCTCTGGGAAGCATATCTTCCAGAGATCTCTGAGTAGAGGGACTCGGTATGGCTGAAGTTGATTGATTGGTTGATTTCCTCCCAGAACCCACTCTGGACAAATTTGAAAGGCTTGTCATTTTTCCGATGGACCACCAACTAGCCCACTTGTATAATTGTCTTATGGTCCGATCCAGAGTTTAATTTAAATAGTATATACTGCTGGACTTTTAGTTGTTATAGAAGCGAGAGGGCGGTTCCAGATAGATCTATCGAAAGGCCCTAGTACAAATAGCAATGGAAAGTTATAACCAGTTAAAAGAGGTAGAAGGAGAGAAAGTGAATAAGAAAGTAATAAGATAGGTTAATTTCAGTTGTTTTATATGAATATAGATTATAAGAGTGGTTCTTCTTTCTAGTGAAAGAGAAAAAGGAAGGGAAGAAGAGGCGAAGGGACAGGATCAAGCCGGTTTTATATTGGTTACTTATATATATTGTATAGATTATTAAGAGAATAAGGCCTAGACTTGATTGAATTTAGTTTCTGGGGGGGGAAAAATTATCTCTTACAAAATACCCAAAGAAAATCACTAGATAGAATAATACATATAAACTTAATCAAAATAATATAATGCGTAAATCTTATCTAATATTCCTTTTGTTAAACTATGATAACTTTGTACTTAATATATATATATCCAAAGAGAGAATCACTTAAGGGGTTAGTATTATAATCAAATAGCCTATAAGGAAATCAATGAGTTAATGGACTCCTAACAGATTATTCTATACATGGGGAGCTTAAATTCAGTTAATATGTACAGTAATAGTTAAATGGTACACTAGATAGTTAGTTAGATGATTAATTCATTAAAATAAATACAATAAGTTCAATAAATTTTAAATATCAGTTAATATATACAGTGATTATTTAGGTGATACACTTGGTAGCAGTTAGTATCCTATTATAGTACGTATAGTAATTATTAAGGGCAGAAAATTCTTTAAAGTAAGTACAGTGAATTTTTTTAATTAATCAATATATTAAGTATAAATTTAATATAAATTGTAAGATTATAAATTATAAGTTATGAGTTATAGAACGGTTATTGAACAATATAGATACCTTGTATTAGTTATCAAATATAGTCAGGTGGATAGCAATACGTTAGATTGGTTAGGTAAGTAAAGAGTTAATTGAATATGGTCGAAATTAGCTTGCTCAATCCAAAGATCATCTATCACAGCTGTGAATTGGGGTTGATCCGGTCCTGTTGCAATCCTGAAGCTTCACAAAATCAGTCTGGGTTGTGTGGGAGGTTGTGAAGCAATTCCTTCCTTGCTGCCAGCTTCCCTGAGTTAAAAATTGAGGCCAGACTGTGACTCGGCAACAAAGGGGAAGATCGAAGCAGAAACAGGAACCAGGAAGTAGCTAAGTCACGCTGATGAATCGGAGCCTCTAGATGGGTTTAGAAATAAAGAAATAAAGGAAGACAAAACGGGAGCTCTTCTAAGACGGTAGGGAATCCCTCTGGGACGTCAGATCTTCATACTGTGTTGTAAAAGCTTTTTATGATGTTAATAAACGAAGAAGACTGTCGGAGATTGTTAAGACCCAAAAACGCTAGGTCGCCGCCAGCCGGAAAGAGAGAGATGACAGATCCTCTTTCTCCTTCTCTTGTCAGAGCTATTAGTATATCAAGCTCAAAAGACGCTGCCCAAAAGAGGGGAAAAGAAAATTCTCCGGTTATAAATCTCCAGTACGATCGCAGACTGGTATGTTGAGAGTCAACTCCACCGTTTCGTTCGCCTCCGCTAGTCGCCGAATAGTAATGACCAGCTGGGAGCTCTCTAGGCCGCCATGTTGCTCCTAGCTTACAGGCACTCACTCGTAGAGGGGTTTGAACGCTCCGTCGATCGAGCTGCCGCCACAGAATCAAACTAGCGTCACCCCCAATCCGTCAGACCCCTGATCGCAGGATCTGTGGCCCTCGGGGGCCAAAGAGAACCTATAAAAACGGAGGTGTTTAACGGAGCCCCGCTCCACACCGTCCGTTCAGCTCCGCCGCTGGCTCCGCCCCAGCGAAACTTTCTTATGATTTCTTGTATCTTAAAAAGATAGTCCCTTTCCTTTTCCCCCCTCTACATTCCTTTGCTGGTATGACTTGGTTGATATGGCTTTCCTTGTCCTTTCTTGTTTGATATTGAAAGTCTGCTTTTGCTCATCTAGTGTATTTCTTGTTATCAAAGACTTTCATCTTCCATTCTGTTTCTTGACTATCATGTTATTTTTTTCTAATATGCAGTTTAAACATTTCTCCTTGGAAATCTTAGGCTTTCCCCCCCTTCCTTCCTTCCTTCCTTCCTTCCTTCCTTCCTTCCTTCCTTCCTTCCTTCTTTTTTTAAAGAACATAAATTCACTTTCAACTAAAGTAATCAATATATTTAACAAGAAATCATCATATATTCCAGTCTCAGCTTACAAGATAGTGCATCTACAACTTTGGTTTCCTGTTATGTAGTCTGCTGATTCCATTGTTGGAAATGACCATCTGTAGAGTCTGTTGTTTGAAGCCGAAATGAAGTAAATTTCTTTTTGCGAAACCCTATTAATGTATTTCCTGAGTTGTATTTGTTGCATTTATGCAGTCCAAATTTATTTATTGTTTATTTGAATCCACCTTTATTATCTTTACAAATAACCCAGCAGTCGGGTTTCAGGCCTGGTTACAGCACGGAAACTGCTTTGGTCGCTCTGATGGATGATCTCTGGCGGGCCCAGGACAGGGGTTTATCCTCTGTCCTGGTGCTTCTTGACCTCTCAGCAGCTTCCGATACCATCGACCATGGTATCCTTCTGCGCCGGCTGGAGGGGTTGGGAGTGGGAAGCACTGTTCTTCAGTGGTTCTCCTCCTACCTCTCCCGTCGGTCACAGTCGGTGTTAGTGGGGGGCCAGAGGTCGACCCCGAGGTCTCTCCCTTGTGGGGTGCCTCAGGGGTCGGTCCTCTCCCCTCTGCTATTCAATATCTACATGAAACCACTGGGTGAGATAATCCAAGGGCATGGGGTGAGGTATCATCAGTACGCTGATGATACCCAGCTTTACATCTCCACCCCATGTCCAATCAACGAAGCAGTGGAAGTGATGTGCCGGTGTCTGGAGGCTGTTGGGGCCTGGATGGGTGCCAACAGACTCAAACTCAACCCTGATAAGATGGAGTGGCTGTGGGTTTTGCCTCCCAAGGACAATCCCACCTGTACATCCATCACCCTGGAGGGGAATTATTGACCCCCTCGGAGAGGGTCTGCAAATTGGGCATCCTCCTCGATCCACAGCTCACATTAGAGAACTATCTTTCAGCTGTGACGAGGGGGGCGTTTGCCCAGGTTCGCCTGGTGCACCAGTTGCGGCCCTATTTGGACCAGGACTCACTGCTCGCAGTCACTCATGCCCTCATCACCTTGAGGTTCAACTACTGTAATGCTCTCTACATGGGGCTACCTTTGAAAAGTGTTCAGAAACTTCAGATCGTGCAGAATGCAGCTGCGAGAGCAGTCATGGGCTTCCCCAGGTATGCCCATGTTACACCAACACTCCGCAGTCTGCATTGGTTGCCGATCAATTTCCGATCACAATTCAAAGTGTTGGTTATGACCTTTAAAGCCCTTCATGGCATCAGACCACAATATCTCCGAGACCGCCTTCTGCCGCACGAATCCCAGCGACCGATTAGGTCCCACAGAGTTGGCCTTCTCCGGGTCCCATCAACTAAACAATGTTGGTTGGCGGGCCCCAGGGGAAGAGCCTTCTTTATGGCGGCCCCGACTCTCTGGAACCAACTCCCCCCAGAGATTAGAACTGCCCCTACCCTCCTCGCCTTTCGTAAACTCCTTAAAACCCACCTTTGTCATCAGGCATGGGGGAACTGAGATATCTCCCCCGGGCCTATACAATTTATGTATGGTATGCTTGTAGGTATGTCTGTTTAATAATGGGGTTTTTTAATATTTTAAATTGTAAATTATTAGATTTGTCATTAACTGTTTTTATTGTGTTGTGAACCGCCCTGAGTCTACGGAAAGGGGCGGCATACAAATCTAATAAATAAATAAACTCAAGGTGGTGAACATATCTAATACGCCTTTTCCTATTTTCTCCACAATAACCTGTGTAGTAGGTTGAGTAAAGAGAGATTGCCCAAAATCATAAAGCTGGTTAAGATGGGACTTTAATTCATGCCCCTCAACTGTCTAGTCTGGTGCCTTAAGCATTAAACCAAACTGGCTCTCAAATCATCTTGTGATTCCAGATGTATTTGTTCAGCTTTGGCACTACAATCACCAATTAGTAGTACTATGTCCTATCCTTATGTTGCATTTCTTACTTGCAATTCGCCTTTGAAATACTCAATATCTTATACTGAATCTATAAACACTACATGATCTCTTTGTCTCTCTCTCTCTCCCTCAATGTGTGTGTGTGTGTTGGGGGGCACGTGCGTGCTTTTGTGTGTGTGTTTATGCTTTCAAATCAGTCTTCAATCCTGGTAACTTCCTGAATTAATTCTGGCACTTTTCTTGGCAAGATTTTCAGAAATGGTTTGTGATTTATCTTCTTCCCAGGTCTGACATAGACTGAGTATCTGAAATCACTCTGTGGCTTTGTGTCTAAAATAAAACATGTGATTTCCTAGTTTGTAACCTGGTACATGAATAGAATAGAATAGAATAGAATGGAATAGAATGGAATTCTTTATTGGCCAACACACAAGGAATTTGTCTTTGGTGCATATGCTCTCAGTGAACATAAAAGAAAATATACATTTGTCCAGAATAATGAGGTGCAACACTTAATAATTGCCATAAGGTCAAATAAGCAATCAGGAAACAATCAATATTAAGAGAAATCTTAAGGATACAAGCAACAAGTTACAGTCATACAGTCATAAGTGGGAGGAGATGGGTGATAGGAATGATGAGAAAAAATAGTAGTGCAGACTTAGTAAATAATTTGACAGTGTTGGGGGGATTATTTGTTGAGTGATGGTGCTCAGGGAAAAAACTGTTCTGTCTAGTTGTCTTGGTGTGCAGTGCTCTATAGCGATTTTTTGAAGGTAGGAGTTGAAACAGTTTATGTCCAGGATGCGAGGGATCAGTAAATATTTTCACAACCCTCTTTTTGACTCGTGTAGTATATGGGTCCTCAATGGAAGGCAGGTTGGCAGCAGTTCTGATTATCCTCTAAAGTCTGTGTTGGTCTTGTTGAGTTGCAGAATCAAACCAGACAGTTATAGAGGTGCAGATGACAGACTTAATGATTCCTCTGTAGAACTGTATCAGCAGCTCCTTGGGCAGTTTGAGCTTCCTAAGCTGGCGGAGAAAGAACATTTTTTGTTGTGCTTTTTTTATGATGTTTTTGATGTTAGGTGGCCATTTTAGGTCTTGAGATATGATAGAAGCTAGAAATTTGAAGGTCTCTACTGTTGATAATGTGTTGTCTAGTATTGTGAGAGGTGGTAGGATGGGGGGGTTTTCTCCTAAAGTCTACCATCATTTCTACAGTTTTGAGTATGTTCAGTTCTAGATTGTTCCAGTTACACCATGAGGCTAGTTGTTCAACCTCCCGTCTCTATGTGGTTTCATCATTATCTCGAATGAGACTAATCACTGTTGTATCATCTCCAAACTTCAGTAGTTTAACAGATGGATCGTTTGAGATGCAGTCATTGATATATAGAGAAAAGAGAGGTGGTGAGAGTACAGAGTCTTGGGGGCTCCCTGTGCTAATTGTACAGATAATCTAATGTAATTTTGCCTAGCTTCACCTGCTGCTTCCTGTCTGTTAGGAAGTTTGTGATCCACTTACAAGTGTGTTCAGGTATGATGGTATTGAATGTTGAACGAAAATCTATAAAGAAGACCCTAGCGTATGTCTTTGGAGATTCAAGATACTGTAGGATATAGTGCTGCTACACCAGACTGACTCTTGTGTGTGTATGTGTGTATATAAATAAATCAGAACAATGGTATTGACTTTAGAGCCACTAAATCTAATACAGCTGGTCAGGAGTGGGTTCCTCTTACCTTTGCCACCAGTTTGTGTCATGGTGTTTTGTGCATACATGAGCATCCCCTCATGTAATTTTACTTCCGTACATGCTCAGAGGGTGGATTCAGCCTGAAATACAGCTGAAGAACTGATCAGCTGTGCTTCAGGTGAAGAAATAAATGTCAGTATTAACCTGGGGCAGGTGGGAGGGCTTTTTTCAAAACAGATAACGGGGAGAAGCCATCCAAACAAAGGAAACTTTGGTGAAAATTCAGGAAAAAAGATGGCAGTGAGCACAGACCTGCCTCATCAGAACTGGATCTGTGACACCAATGTTACAATGGTTCATGTAATCTGGTCCAAACTGGGAGGAACCCACCCCTGCAGCTGGTCCTGCACTTCTTTGGATTATAGATGATACACACACTTGGTAATATCCTTATTATGTTTATATATTTGCACATTCAATTTTTTCACACAGTCTTATGCCCTGAATAATTATCACTTTTTAAAATATTCCTAAGGTATCTAGCTTGGCATGCGTGCTTTCTCCTTTGACAATTTAAAGATGTTGTTTGGGGGGAGGGGTTTTTACATACTCCTCAGATTCCACATTCTGATAGTGTTGCCTTATAAAGGTCGTGTTGACTATTCTTTCAAATCCAAAGAGGAATATGGGAGGGGAAAGGAACATATGGTAGCTTCATTTCAGTAGAATTGGAGCTTGAATAAAAATGGTAATGATGGAGGTAATATTGGAGAGACCTGACAAGCATATTGTTTAAATGTGTTTTTAACATATTTCTAATGAACAATTTTATTCAATGTCTTGTGCCCTCTCTGTCTTCTAGGACCTTTAGTCAAATTACATTGGCCCAATTTAAGAAACAGTTAATTCTCTTAAGTCTTTAACAATTTCTTACTTGAGACTATAAATTAGGATTAGTGCAAGATGGTACCCTCAAGCTACCAAAAATTAAAGCTCTTTGGTAAGAATCCTGAAAATTAACTAGTCTGCACTTATTAATGGAAAACACTCATGTTAGCAAACCCCATACCAAAAACCTTCACCCTTAAATACATAGCAGAGCTCTTCTGCTTAAGTAGATTAAGTGCACTGAGTGGTGTAATAAAATAACTGGGAAAGACCAATACTTTTGCATACCTCATTAAAGCACAAGCTCTGTGAATCATATGGGGAAATTAGAAGTCGATTTGGCCCCTTAAGCTTAAGGTCACCATTCTAGGATATGGTCCAAATGCTGTAATAGCAACTTGTTGCTTATGACATTATTATTCCTTGTTTAAGGCATAGAAATAATTAGAGCTGAGCAACACATGGTCTTCCATATGTCGTTGAACCCCAGTTCCCAGCCTGGAACAAAATATATCCTATTTCTCTGATGGATAGATTTTGAGAAAAAGAGTAGACTACAAGGAACTCAGGAGGCGAGAGCACACTAATGTAATCTTAACAAGGCAGGCCCAGAGTTTAATGGAGTTTCACTCAGTTTACAATAGGTTCTATGATAGCTCACAATTAACCCTGCTGTTCTGGTCGGGTCGTATGTGACCAGAAACAAAGTTTGAGACCCTGTAAAAAAAATTCCTTGCATATCTGAAACTTGAAATTACATGACATTGCACCATTTGAGGGGTTGTTTCTATGAGTATTTTTTTTTGGTTGCTTAGTTTTTGCTGGGTGAAAAAACGTACACTTGTTCTGTTCCCGGGTCTATTTGACCCAGACTAAACAAGATTAATTTTAGCTACTTTTTAGCTATTTTTCTAAAAACATTTTGCATTGGTTTACTAATTTGAACTCTCCTGATCACAAGAAAATGAAAAATGAAATGAAAAATTTAATGTTTATTTGTTTATTTTGCTCAGAAAAGCCCCCCCCCCACTCCGGCTGTGTGCAATTTTGTTCATTTATATATTTATTAGGCTGCAGGTTCCAACTTTTTGGATACCTTTTGCATTGGTTTACTAATTTGAACATTCCTGATCATAAACAAATGAAAAATGAAATGAAAAAAATAATAATGTTATTTGTTTATTTTGCTCATAAAAGCCCCCACCCCAGGCTGTGTACAATTATGTTTGCTTTATACATAGACCAGGCTGCAAGTTCCAAATTACATCCTTCTTTTTAGTACAATGGATTTCTTACATAAATTAATTGTCTGGGTATCATTTACTTTCTTTTCTGTGTTCTTCATCCAGTGGTGGGCTGCAGGTGAAACAAACAGGTAGGCAGTACCGGTAGCAAAACTTAGGCTTATACTCGAGTATAAGCCAAGCAAAATTTTGCTACCAGTACTGCGTACCTGTTTGTTCAACCTGCAGCCCACCACTGGATGAAGTATACAGAAAAGTAAGTAAATGATACCCAGACAACTAATTTTATGCAAGAAATCCATTGTACTAAAAACAAGGATGTACCATATATACTCGAGTATAAGCCTAGTTTTGCTACCATTGCTAGTTTTGCTAGGAATGTTCAAATTAGTAAACCAATGAAAACAGTATTAAAAAAATTTGGAACTTGCAGCCTAATCTATATATAAATGAACATTATTGCCCACAGATGGGGGAGGGGCTTTTCTGAGCAAGATAAACAAATAAACATTATTTTTTTCATTTCATTTTTGATTTGGTTGTGATCAAGAATGTTCAAATTAGTAAACCAATGCAAAAAGTTTTCCCCAAAAAAGTTTAAGTAGCTAAAATCAACCTTTTTTAGTCCGGGTTAAATAGACCCAGGAACAGAGCAAGTGTATAGTCTTTACAAACAGAACAGCAGGATTAAAACCCCTTCAGTTCAGAACTGTTGTAGCATAACATATACATTTTCTATGCCATTCCTATAGACAATATGTCACATCTAGTGTGGGACTAGGATTGATGAGGCTGTTATTGTGAAGATAAAATGCAGGCAGATTACCACGTAAATTGATTTGAGCTTCCAGAAGACAAGCAGGATATAAATCAAATAAGTGCTACAAAGGGAGAAAAAGACATAAAGGATAAGGGAGAGAATGAACATCAGTTGCAGCCACTGAATAGGTAGCTAGTAGGAAAACTATCTACATTCTTTTTGGGAGGGGGATTTTTTTTTCAAAAGAAAATTTTACAAAGATTCAAAGCTGCAGGTATGTAAAAAAATAAATTGATATAGATAGATAGATAGATAGATAGATAGAAATATAGATAGAAAGATAGATAGAAAGATAGAAAGATAGATAGATATGAATGATTGTCAAAGAAAAAGTGAATAATCAAAAAGCAAGAAAAAGAGAGATGAAGCAACTTCCAAACTTTGCAGCAGTTATAAACATAGACATTATAATGTCCATCCTCCCATATTGTGTATCATACTTCCATTCTTCCTATAAATAGCTTGAATCAATAAATCCCCAAATTATCAGCTCATTTTCATCCATTTTCAACAAAAAGTCTTTAAATATCCAGTCTTTTATAAAAAGTAGTTGTAGTTCCCTCCTTAATCAAACAAGTGAATTTTTGCAAACTCTGGCATTTTCACAATTCATTCTTTAATTTCTGGTGTTTATATACTGTAGTCTTTCATCTTTACCCAGGTAATGGCTTCACCGCAGTTACCACTTATAAAACCAACTGTATATGAGTCTTTTTTAGTTGGGTGTCCATTAGTCATTATTAAAAAAAATACAGTTTAATTTAAATGTTAATTTTTAAAACTCTCTCTGTCATCTTATGTGTGGGTATCCAAAATCTTTTTGCTTTGTCACAAATCCACCATTCATGATAAAGTGTCCCTTCATGTTTTCACATTTTCAGCAGTGATTAGAAATTGTGCTTGGTAGGATAGTACAAACCATCTACCTACTTTCCTGAAAACAATTTCAGAATGCTTCTCAGGGAATTGATAACTATCATTTATCTAACTTCAGGCAAAAACTAAGCAAGATTCCTATCATTTGTGGCAGGAGTTTTCAAGCAAAACCACAAAAATGACTTTAATTCAAAGAATGTTGCATTTTTTTAAATGAAAAACAAAACAATAAGCTGTTTAACCAAATTCAAGTAAACTAGTCCCATTGTTGGAATTCAGGCTTACTGAAACTTTCCAAATTCACAAGCTGGAGACTGAATAAATATAATAGGAATAAATATATTAATATTTTATTCCTCAATTTATTTTGAAATAACATTAGGATTTTTCATTTTGCCAGTAAGAACCCCACTGTTGTTGTCTTTCTTTTATCTGTACAGTCTTCTTTTATTCAAGTATTCTCTCATTTATAATTTCTAACTTTTCAGATGTCAGGGAATGATATTAGAACATGTACAACACAGCATGTTTTCCTTTGTTTGACATAGAATGCTATGTCTGACATAGAATGCCAGACCTATGTAACAATACCACAGCTGAGGGATGAGAAACATTTTTGCAAATCAAATTAGCACCATGAAAATTCAACAAGATTAGATTCAAATACATTTTCTCAACACTCTCAAAATCATTAGTTAGTGTGAATAAACATCACTTTTCTTTCTCAAGAAATAATAATAAGAATGATGAAAACAACACCAACTGCCTATCTTAGGTCTTTGGTAAGGACTCAATAGGTAGATAAAATGCCAGATCCAGTCTAAACAACTTTCTATGTGACCAACGATCATAAATAGTTGTATGCTGCCCAGCTCCCAAACAAAATAAACCCCTAAATGAATTATATATATTGGCACTAAAAACTACATTCAAAACATATCGATAAAGCCTTAGGGTAAAACACACCAACTACGAGCTCAAACTACAGGCCGCAAATCATGAAAGACCCAGCTCTAACGCTGGTTTTCGCTTCTCTATCCCCCCCTCCTTCTTTTCCCTATCCCCCTTCCTTCTATATCTACTGCCCTCCCTTCACAACCCCCTTCTCCCACTCCCCAATTACTACATAAGTAGAGTGTAAAAAATGTACAATATGCATATCTCTTTTGTCTTTCTGTATTTGGTTTTTATTGTATATATTTAATAAATTTATTTTCAAAAAAAAAAAAAAAGAATGATGAAAACATCACCAACTGCCTATCTTAGGTCTTTGGTAAGGACTCAATAGGTAGATAAAATGCCAGATCCAGTCTAAACAACTTTCTATGTGACCAACGATCATAAATAGTTGTATGCTGCCCAGCTCCGAAACAATTCTGTGCGGTTGACAATAATCAAACAAAAGCTATTATAAAATTGATACAAGTTAATAGATGTCAAGTATGACAGATCAGATAGGTTAAAATAAGAGGTTCTAATTTCCCCCCCTAAAGGCCTGAGGGAAGAGTCAGTTCTTCACCAGTCTTCTGAACAGCAGAGTGAGGACCATTTGGATTTCAGGGAGTAACCATCTGTTGTGTCTGGATTTTTTTTTCTTCCATTAGTCATGCCTAATTTGCAGAGCCTGTCACTGCAGTTTTCTTGGCAAGATTTTTCAGAAGTGGTTGGCCATTGCCTCCTATTTAGGGCTGAGAAAAAGTGACCGGTCCAAAGTCACCCAGTTGGCATTATGTCTAAGATGAATTCATGGTCTCCTTATTTCTAGCCAGATGCCTTAACCACTACACCAAACCGGCTCTCATATTACATAATGCCCAGGAGTGGGCAGCTAGCCGGAACACTAAATTGGGCTCACCATGGCGGTTCATGAATACTAGCGGGGCCAGTGCGATTTTGCTTCTACACCTGCGTAGGTATCAAAATCGTGCACAGAGCTGCAGGTGTGCCCTTTATTCAGCATGTGCGGGAAGAAAAAAACCCGGCCGAAACACGGGCGCACCTGCAAATCCATGCGCAATTTTGCTACCTACATAGGTGCAGAAGCAAAATTGTGCTGGCCCCACTAGCACTCATGAGCCATGGCGGTGAGCCCAATTTAACGTTCTGGCTAGCAGCCCATCCTGATAATGCCATACAAAAATGAGATAAAAATAGGAAAGCACGTTTATATCTTCAAATGTAAATGTGAAAAAGCTGAACTGCTATTGTTACATTGCCCTGCATTACAGGTTAAGCTTATTCATCTTACACGAACCATTGTTCAGCATCTCTTTATTTTCAGCTGAGGGTACAACATATACTGTTGACCTCTTAGGTCTAGTGCTATTCTAGACGTAAAGAGAACGATGAGCACTTCTGAAGTCTGAAGCCTTCTAGAAAACAAAGAAACTGGTGAAGCTATACATCTCAATTCTTACATAATAAGAGAGTTAAAACTGGGGCTAGAAAAATACAAACAAGAAAAAGTTTGAAACATTGTATTCTCGGTGTTCTTCAGTGTTCTTCAGCTAGGATTATGAAGCCTCTGGTTCATTTCATTCTCTTAACAACCAACTGAGATGGATTGGCTGAAAGAAAGCAGTTGTCCCTTTATACTTGAATAAGAAATGTGGTTTGAAGTTATTTTACTAAGCAACAAGTGTAGTGGATTTTTGGTTTGACTCAAAGAAGTGGGAGGATATTGCTAAGCTATTAGAGAAAAAAGTATTTGAGTTCCAGGAAAGTAGAAAATATGGGAAAGAAATTGAAGACAACTCAAACTTGGTTGTAGGAGGTTAAATCAAAATGTAGAAGGTTTTTGACAGGTTTTCATGCTTCTGTAGTATCAAATATACATTAAAGTCCATTCCAGGATACATAGTGATTCCTGATTAGTGATCTTGCTTACCATGAAGAGCTGTCCTCAGGGTAGGATATTGCTGCAGGATTTCCACATAACCCTATGAACAAAGAAGTAAGATCCATGCCATTAATTTATAGAAGTGAATCCCTCAAACATCTTTTAAGCAATCTGTTTTCTATTCCATGACCTTCCCATTGCTATGGTTATGGCTGGGTGTAGGAAATCTTGGAGGAGCAGGGAAAATATTTTTTTAAAAGAAAAAGAAAGGGGAGCCAATTGTTTTTGATATGCTATCCCAAAGGTGCTGATGGGCAGCTTCCTTTCGAGGTACAGCAGCGCCGGGAACATCATGTGCATACTCAGGCCCCCAGGCCCCCAGGCCCCCAGGCCCCCAGGCCCCCAGGCCCCCAGGCCCCCAGGCCCCCAGGCCCCCAGGCCCCCAGGCCCCCAGGCCCCCAGGCCCCCAGGCCCCCAGGCCCCCAGGCCCCCAGGCCCCCAGGCCCCCAGGCCCCCAGGCCCCCAGGCCCCCAGGCCCCCAGGCCCCTGCCTTTGTCCCCGAAAAGAAGCCACCATCGCTGCCAGTGTCCTCAAAGAGAAGACCAGCAAGCTCAGCGCCTGCCTCGTCATAGCCGAAGCAATGCTTTGTTGCTCCCCTGACGAAGGGATGAAGGCAGAGAAGCAAGAGGTAAAGAGAGGGGGGGTGAGGGACAATGGGGCGGGAGTAAGTGGTAAAGAGGTAAGGAGAGGGAGATAGGAGTGAAGGACAATGGGTGTGGGGAGGGCAGAAAAAAATCCTCAATTTTCAATTTTCCCCATAAGAAATAAAGGCTGGGGATCAATTAAATCCATTTCCATTATTTCCTATGGGGAAAATTGTTTCATATAACAACCATTTCGGTTAACAACCAACCTTCTGGAAGGGATTGTGGTTGTTAACTGAGGTACCACTCTATATGAATAACATTAAAAATGGCACTTACTTAACTTCTTGGTATTGGAATTTCTATGCTTCATATGTCTCTTGTAACTGCTGTGTCTCAACATGGAAATCAGGCTTGTCTTGATGATTTTGGAAACATCCATTTTAAAAATTGCATATGACTCTTAGCCTTATGTAGCTCATCTGCTTCACATTCTTTAATTTTTTTTAAGAATTTTTTATTTTTTTTACCATCTTTACACAAACATCTATACATATACCATAATATCACACATAATTATACAGGTCTGTCCAAAATGCTAAAAACAAATATCCGAAACTTGCACCTTTTGTATTTTCATCTCCTGTCTGTTTTCCTTCTATATTCCATACTACTCCCTTCCCTCTATTTCCCTCTCTCCCGTTTTGCTACTTCCTTTCTCATTCTCTCCTTTCTATTTCCTCTTCCTCCCTCTTATCCTCCCCTGAGTATCTCTAATCCATTTTATAGTTAACAGACGGGCAATTTAAAACCCTTACCACAATTTATATCTTTATTCATCACTTTTTAAAATATTCTGTCATTTCTAAATGTCTTAAATTTCTGATCTCTTTCCCCATGTCATATGTCTCTTTCAACTTTATTATTCAATTTTTAATTTTAAATCATTCCCCATATTTAAACAAGTTCTGATCTCATCACTACATTTCCATCCATTAATTAATAACATTGCCAACTTCCTAATATACAATCATAAAGCACCCAGCTTCGGCACTTCTACACCTCTCTCCAGCACAAAAGCTTGTAACTTATCACCTAGGCAATCCACAATCTCTCCACTTCAATCATTCGAATCGGGGCCATCCCAGCTAATGGTAACAAAATCATCTTCTTTAGCTGCTGGCCGAGAGGCTGGTTTCAACTTCCGTTAGAGCGGGGTTGTCACCTCCCCATACCACCAATTGGTGCCTCTCTTCTTCAATGCCCCTTCATATGTGACCTTGTTCCAATCTGGTTCCAGGTCTCCAAACAGCTGGGATTCATGGTTCCCCATGGAGCATGGGAGACACCCATAGCACTGGGACATTGGCTACTTCACATAACACATTAAAGTCTCCATCAAGATGAGTATGATTCCTGAAGGCTTCACTAACAAAAATTACATTAATGTAATTGCATTATTTTTTTCCAATAGGTTTTTTTAAAAAGAAAAATATTTTGGCCTTGCTACTTTATGAAGCGTCTCCCACCTTAATATTAACCAGGTCTGGCACTATTAAGCTTCTGAAAAACAGATAAGGTAATTTGAATGATTGTCAAAAACCACTAACAGCACCAGGGAATATTATCTAGCTGTTTGATTCACTTGCGTGAATTGGCTGTTAGTTGTTGTTATAGTTTTGTTTTGATTTCTCTCCCTAGCTCCTATTCTTTCTGGGCTTCATCTTGAAATAACAAAACTGTTATTAAACAAAAAAGAGCTTTCAGTCTCCATATAATTAAATGTGAGATCGGAGAGCAGAATACACCATAGGCAGTCTTCTGTGGTTGGGGTGTGCGGAGGAAAGAAAATAGGAATAGCTTGGTTCTGTTTAATGAATTGTCTTTTGATAAAGATTACAGTCCTACTGGGAAAAAGTAGAGGAAATATAGTAAGCTAAACTGGAACCTATTCAAGCAGGTAAACTCCAAATATATTTAACATCCCTGCTCATAGCTCTGTTATAATTCTTCCAACAGTCCAATGAGGTAGACCCTATAATTAGCCCTCCATAGTTAATTGCAGAGAGTGAGTTTAGTCTAAGAATCCCCCCTTTCCATCTTGAATTCCAACCCCAAATTGTACAGATAAAACTGTAATCTTAAAATCCTTTTTTATCAAAAATAAGTATAGCTTTTTTTTAAAGCATTGCAACAAAATAGCCTCAGACACAGAATCGAAAGGTATGTTAATTACTTGCTGGACTTCTGTATATACTACAAAAAGTAATATAGCCTTTCCTTCGTGAACGATTTGAAAAACTATCTGCAAAGTGAGAGGAAGAGTTAGGCAGATATTATATAAACCTGCATTGCATACATCTTGTATTCCTTGCATAATTTTACATTCCTTAGAAAATAACCACCACTGAAATGTAATTGCAGAAAATATGGGGTTTTGTAAGATATGAGGCATAAAATATACAGGCAAAGTCAACCTTGGCCTTAGCTTGTATTTAAAAATATCAATTTCAGCATGCCTTTGTGTTCTGTGTCTGAGGTTATTTTGTTGCTTTGCTTAAAAAAAATCCTGCTTGCTTTTTAGTAGAGGGATTTCAAGATTATAGCTCTAGCCATAAAATTTGGAGGTGGAATTAAAGACAGAAAGGACAAATTTCAGCATGCTCACACATTAAAAACAATCAATCTATTTTTCAGTAAATATGGTGCATAAAATAGACCTACATTCTTACTCTGGTGCATCAGCATTTGACTAGATATGGAGAATATATCTCTCTCAGAAAAGCAAGAATGATTCAATAACTTTTTAATGATTTCCCCAGGAAGCTGCACAGGTGGTAACCGCTGGAGAAATGAGCTATGTTTGGAAATCTCTTCTACTACTGAAGATGCTAAAGTGGAACATGGAGTAGAAAATAAACAACCCAATCTAGAAAGAAGCATACGACAATCAATGTCAATTGAAATGTGAACTAATCTAAAAAGACACAAACATCAAATGAGGGGGTGGGGGCTATTGTAATACGGAGCTAAAAGCATCTCAGTCAACCTTTTCTTGATTCCAAAATAAAAGAGGAAATGAATGATCAAAACAGATTTTTCAGGAACAATGTATGTATATACAAGTTAAGCAAGGCCCCTTCCAAATTCAAAATGAGGCTGTGCCAAAATGACCCCTGAAGAACTAAAAAAAAAATGCTTAGAAGATTATTTTTATATATGATCGCTGCTGCAAGACTATATGTACAAAATAAAAATACTGGAGTCAAAGGGGAAAAACATTAAGAAAAACCGAGGAACATCACACAAATGGTCCATCATTTGCCCTAACTCAGGATCTGGGAATAGAGCCAGGTGTAAATGCTTTATTTAAAGTTTTCTAACCGTAATAAATGCAACTGTATCACTCTTAACCATATTCAATATTATCAGGTTCAAAATAACAACAAATTAATTAGCCAAAGCTAGAAAAATATATCCAGATCAGCACAATGTTGTGCAATTCCAAAGCAATATTTTTATGACAAGACCTGAAAGCATGATCATAAGAAGTGTCACATGAAATCCATTCCTTCTCTATGCTATTTTTGCTGTACATAGGTTTAGACTTCATAATGTAAACAGCAGAAAAAGAAAAAGAAATTCCTGGATTTTAATGCATTTCCTGGAATTTGAATTGCTGGGTCATTCTGATGCTTATTTGCCAGTTAAAATGTGTAATTAATTAAACAATTAAATTATTACATTTAGGACTGACTCTGCACTATGGGCATTTCCAACATAAACAAAAACAAAAAAAGATCAAGTCACTATAAAGAGACAAGAACAAAGTTAAATATGTAAATATAAATATGCAGCTGCGAGAGGAATCATGGGCTTTACCAAATATGCCCATGTTACACCAACACTCCACAGTCTGTATTGGTTGCCGATCAGTTTCCGGTCACAATTCAAAGTGTTGGTTATGACCTATAAAGCCCTTCATGGCACCGGACCAGATTATCTCCAGGAGCGCCTTCTGCTGCACGAATCCCAGCGACCAGTTAGGTCCCACAAAGTGGGTCTTCTCCGGGTCCTGTCAATTAAACAATGCCGCTTAGCGGGACCCAGGGGAAGAGCCTTCTCTGTGGCGGCCCCGGCCCTCTGGAACCAACTCCCCCCAGAGATTAGAATTGCCTCCACCCTCCTTGCCTTTCGTAAGCTACTTAAAACCCACCTCTGCCGCCAGGCATGGGGGAACTGAGATACTCTTTCCCCCTAGGCCGTTACAATTTTATGCATGGTATGTCTGTATGTCTGTTTGGTTTTTATTATAATGGGTTTTTAATTGTTTTTAGTATTGGATTACTATTATATGCTGTCTTATTATTGCTGTTAGCCGCCCCGAGTCTTCGGAGAGGGGCAGCATACAAATCCAATAAAATATAAATAAATAAATAAAACCACATTTGCTATCTAAGGCATGGGAGATTAACCAGGACAAATTCAAATTCAGAACAGAGCTGGAAGGGACATTGGAGATCTTTTAGTGCTACACCCTGCTGAAGCAGGAGGCAAGTTTAAGACAACTGGCTGTCCAGTCTCTTTTTAAATACTTCCAGTGATGTAGCACCCACAACTTCTCAAGGCAAGCTGTTCCACTGGTTAATTGTTTTCACTTCTCCAATGCCTTATCAGCATGTTTGGAAAGGGGCGTTGTACTTACCTAACATATTTTCTCATAGGGTGGAGCTATCCTCTAAGGATGGGAAAACACCTCCTTTAGCCAATCAGTCTGAAAAAGGTATAATTAGCACCTCCTGCACTACAACCCCCTCTTTCAAGATGAGGGATTAAGATCAGACTCTGCATGCACTCCTTGACGAAAATATAAACTTTATTGGTGTACAAAGGAAAACAACCTTTACTAGTATACGTATTTAGATATATGCACTACTTAGTCACTATGCACTTCGTTAACCCACAACGCAGTTAAAGATATGTCTTAATTTAGCCATTATGCACCAGTCCTTGTCCTTGGAGGGAGAGACTTGGTGGCTACCTCCACCCTATGAGAAAGGACATATCAAGTAAGTAAAACACCCCTTATCCATAAAGGGGTGGAGCTAGCCTCCAAGGATGGGACATATCAAAGTAACCAGTCCCTTGGGTGGGCTACATAAAGTTGGCTGGCGCTCCCACTGTCCTGTATTATACCTTTTGTCCAAATGTTGCTTGCTCTGAAGCAAAAATGTCCAGTTTGTAGTGGTGGATAAATGGTAACAGTAATGTCCAGGTGGCTGCTCAACAGACCTCCTTAATGGATGCCCTGGCTTTCTAAGCTGCCGTGGTAGCAGCGCTTCACATCAAGTGGCCAGTTATTTTGCTAGGTTGAAGTAATGATAGTTGATCATAGATCATATGGAAATAACTACCCAAATCCAATGCCCCACTGTGGAGGAAGATACCATTTGGCCCATGGAAGCCTTAGTTCTACAGAACATCGATGTCCTTTGTAAGTAAATGCCCAGGCCATGTCTCACATCTTGAAGGTGTCACTGCTGTTTAATGTCATTAGTAGGACAAGGTTAAAAACCAGGTAACATTATCTCTTGTGTCCTATGGAAAAGGGAGTTAACCTTTGGCAAAAAGATAGGGTCAAGCCTCAGTACCACCTTATTGTGGTGAAAGACACAAAGATCAGGTTTCACTGAGAGAGCAGCCAATTTAGACATTTTATGTGCAGATGTGATAGTTATGAGGAATGCAATCTTATACTTCCTGTCTCTTAGGGAGACTAACTGGAAGGGTTCGAAGGACCCATTTGTGAATGTGTCTAACACTTTGAGCAGCTCCCAAGTCAGATACCTATGTACGACAGGGGGACATAAATTGGTTGCCCCTTTGAGGAACCTATGAATTAATGGGCGTGCCACCTTGATAATGTTGCCACCTGGTGGCAGAGCAGCCTGGGGGAGAGTCCTTTGGTCAGACCCTGCCATAAGAACTGGAAGATGTCCACTATTGACAGATCTAGGGGAAAACATCCCTTTTGAAAACACCAGTTACAAAAAATCTTCCAGGTTGCTGAATATATGTGTTCCAGCGACGGTCTTCTGGAAGCCAGCAAGATTTGTATAATATCCTCTGAAACCTGACAGCACCTTAAGGTGAGCCACTCAAGTGCCAGGTGGTCAGTTGTAACCATCGTGGATCTGGATGCTGTACTGACCCCTGGGCAAATGGGCAAATGACCACTCTGTTGCAGGGATTCTCCAAAGGGGTGACACTGAGAGGGATACAAGGTCTGTGTACCAAACTCTCCTGCACCAGTGGGAAGCCAACAGGATCACCTCGGCTCTCTCTTCCAGGATCCTCCTGATCACCTTGGGAATCATTGGTAGAGGAGGAAACACATACAGTAGACCTTGTGGCCAAGGGCAACGAATAGCCTCTGTCCCCTGTGCCCCCCCTGGGTTTTGTACCTGGTCAGGAACCTGCGCAGCTTGTCATTCCCTGGGGTGGTGAAGAGGTCTATGATGGGCAGACCAAGCCAAGTAGAGACTCCATTCCACTGGGTCAATGTGGTGATGGCTGAGCCAGTCTGCCATCATGTTGCTCATCCTGGAAATGTGGTCTGCTGTTATGGACAGTAGGAGCTGCTCTGCCCAGACCCCCAATCTCATGGCCTCCACCATCAGTGATTTGGATATGGTTCCCTCCTCTTGGTTTATGTGAGCTTTGGTGGTCATATTGTCTGTTAGTACCAATACATGTTGGTTCTACAGGAGGGCCATGAAACGTTGCCGTGCCAGAAACCCAGCACAAAGCTCCAGTAAGTTTATACTAAGCCCTGTTTCTGCCTGTGACCAGGTTCCTTGAGCAATCTCTGAATCTGTGTGGGCTCCCCATCCCAGGGTGCTGGCATCGGTGGTCCCCATGATCCTGTGGGTTCCAGGAAGAAGGTTAAATCTCCTGGTGACAACTCCCTTTCATTACTTTCCATTTCACCATTAGATGCAGAACCATATACTATATTTTTCGGAGTATAAGACACATTTTCCTTTCCTAAAAGAGGTTGAAAATTTGGATGTGTCTTATACTCTGAATGTAGCTTTTTTCAAAGTGTCTTTTTCAGCCCTAACTAGGTGCTAATGATCTTCCCAGCTATTACCTTGCAGGCTCTTTCATTGTTACTCTCTGCAAAGAATGTTTTCCAAGCCCTAGGTCTTTGCAGGGGTTTTTTCCATTGCTCTACTTGCTTTTTCCAGCCCTAACGAGGTGCTAACAATGTTTCCAGCTCTTACCAGCTCTTCCAGCTCTTACCAACTAGCAAGCTCTTTCATTGTTATGCTCTCCAAATAAGATTTTTTTAAAGCTCTAATCAGGGGATAAAATAATGTGCTGAAGCTGACCAGACTAAGCCAGATGAATATCTGGTAGGCAGATTTCTCCCCCCCTATTTTCCTCCCCAAAAACTAAGGTACATCTTATACTCTGAGGCATTTTATACTCCGAAAAATACAGTATATGATAATGTAAATATGCTTAACACAACTGAAACACAATATACATATACATTATGAGTCCTTAGCAAGGACACACATGTTGATGTTTTGCAATATTAGGCTGATTAGCTTTGCATATCCAGGTGGAGCATATAGAAATGTGTACCTCTAATCTAGTAGTGTCTAAAAGTATTTGGCAGGGGGAGGCAGATGCCAGAAAGTATCTCTCACTCTTTGCTATCTACAGTTTGAGGGGGGGGGGCTTTCTTTGGAAAAAGGACTGGCCCTTTCAGTGTTTGCCTTCTGGAAATAGTCAAACCATTTTTTCAACCATTTAGCCGCTGATAGTTTGTCATTATCTATATTAATGTTTTCAATGAAGGTTTCAATGTCAGGAGATTATTCTGATTTGTTTATTATGTTAGTTTTGTTATAAGTCACTTGAGGAAAATTCAGCAACATACAATCCTAATATATAAATAAAATGACTTCAAACACAATACTGGGCTGTTTTATCTCCATGCATTGCTTTTGGCTATGCCTAAGGCTTTCCCAATCAGAATACTCCCATCACAATATTAGCAAACCATTTAGTTAATATATTGTTCTCCCAGAATCATCTCACTTGCTTCATAAGATGCTGTATCGTCTCTTTATTAGGTTTTATCCCTTTTTTATTTTTATCTAATTTACCTCATGTTTCCACTTCCTATTTCCCATACAACAAAATGATTGGCCCAAAGTCATCCAACAAGGGTTTTCTTTTGCTTTTTTGTGTTTTTTGTTTTGTGTAGGAGGGATGCCTAAGGGAGGACTAGAATTCCTAGTTCTCCAGTTTCCAACCTATAAGCCTTAGGCACTGTATCAAACTCTGCTGTTGACTGAAAGTAATTATGAGTATAATCATTAAAGAAGTAAGTTTAATATTTGCTTGAAGGTAATTTAGCAAGAAGGAACTTCAGTGGTATTTGGATTAAATGAAAGAATTTGAATGGATGCTTTCCTGCTTACTGATGTTTATCTTGAATTTAATATGTTGCATAAGCTCCATATTCCTCATTTCCTCTCTTTACAGGACAAGGACCTAGTGGAAATTATCCCTTGACATTTACCATTTGAAGAAACATTTTTAAACAATATTTTTCATAACTCTAAATGCTGCAAGGTTAAGAAGTCAAATGTGAAGATAACTTAAACATTGTTCAATATCCATCATCAAGTAATATCTGTTTATAAAATTGCTTTAAACACTTGCCATTTATCTTTAACAGACATAAGACTATATCTGCAAAATCCTTAAACAATGCACACAGCAATCTAGGCCTAATGCAGAGTGCCATGAAAAAAATCAGGAAAGAAAATTCTGCTTGACAAGCAATATTTAGAGGTAAACTGTGGAATGAAAGCCTTGAGCCATCTAGATTCCAAAATCTGCAGTTAGGTTTGATTAAGTTCCAACAGTAAGATGGCTTTAGAGTGTCAATAAATCAAACTAAAATTTCACATGAGACAGTGACAAACAATTCTGTGTTGCTATGTTAAAGGGCAAAGATGCCTGGAGCATAGCCAAAAGATCCTAATTTTAATTAGTTATCAGGGTGCTCAAATTAAAGTTAATCATGTTCACCCTTTCCAGCTAAACAATTAGGTTTGGCAAGAACATTAGCATTTTGATTAAAAAAAAAGTTGAAGAAACAACAATCTCTTGGGTTTTTTTCTCCCACAAAAACTGAGCAGAAACCAGATAACATATTTTCAATGGTTAAGCAGAATCAGAAAATTAGGAATAAAAAAAAAAGATGAGTGCTTAAGGCTACTTATTATTCATATGCTCTTATAGGCCAAAATGCCTTTCTATCACTTGGGTTACACAAAATGAAAAGTATTTCTCAACATTTTCGGAAATGAAACAAATAATAGGTTCAGCTCAACCCCAATATTAACTCGTGAACTAGTTTTTTGGGGGAGGGGACAGAAAAATTAAAGGAAATAGCCTCTTTGACATGACATTTCTCAAAAAATGACATTTGGAGCTGAAGATGCCTTAGAAAGATGTAAGTTTAAAAAAAACAATTGTCATTTGCAGACACAATTATATTGTATTAAAGTGCACAATGCCATTTAGTTAAAGATAACCAGTGTATTTGAAGTTTCTATATCTAGCCCTTTAATGCAACAATATGAAAACTAACTGGAACGGAAAAATAAGATTCAAAACAGCCAAAAATTTGGTGAAAACAATCTTGATATGAGAGCAGAAGTTTGAGTAGCATTGGAAACCTGTCTGTATTTTAAAGAAAACTATTTGCTGCTGCAGAGTTTTAAGAGTTCATCACAGAGTTCATCAAGAGTGAGTCTTAAACTATGAGAAAGAAATCTGTGATAAAATAATCCATAAAATCAATCTGCTAATAAATTAATTACAACTGTTCACCATGGGGGAACAATTGGGAAGGGGAGACAATGAGAGAGCAAGCAACCATAATTATGATTGTAAACAGAAGTGATGCTATTGTGAGTCTTGTCAGATTGATGGAAAGCTTTAAGAAATATGTCAGAAAAACTAATTAGAGAAAGGGGGAGATCTATCCAAAATGTGCCCATCATTTATAAAATATAGGATCAAATTCTGTTTTGGAATAAGAGCAGTGATAGTGTTGAGGAATAGAATGGTCTTTCATGTAACAGTATACAAATCTGGAATACAGTGATTGCATCTGATGTTGAGGCTACATTCAGAAGAATTTTGGTAATGTACTATCCACTTGCTACCAATATCTGCCCATGCACTCAAAGATTGTAGTTTTTAGAGATTCAACATGTACACACTGAGGCTCATTAATCATTAATGGTTTGGGACGTCATGTCTACTATTGTCTCTATAAACCTGTCTCCATGAATATCTTGCCTGATGCATGAAGCAAATCATATACTGGACTTGGTTTATGGTGTTACTTTAGAATATGATTATCTATGGTTGGTAGATAACTGAAAAATTGGCATGCTGATCAAAGGAAATTTAAGTATAATGCCTGGAAATAATTTGTGCATGCTGTTTTAAAAACAGAATACTAAAATCAGACTAAGTATTTTAAAAGTGTCAACTAAATAGCAATTTTAAGTAGCATTTTAGTCCCCTCCCTCAGAGAATGAGTGTTAATTTTAAGTTGTAAATAAATACCTGATTAACAGTTGAGTAAAATGATAAGAGGATCATTTTTTTTTGCTACCATCCCAATGTCTGGTTGCAATGTCAGATTAAGTTTGATCTGTTATTCTTGCAAGTTTGGTGGACCAATTTTAATCAACGCTCAACTTCATCAGGACTCCAGAACTTGTGAGAACCATTACACTTTGTGAAAGCGACTTCACACAAAAAAAAAATTAAGATATGGATAAATTCTAATTGGAATTTAGAATGGAAATGAATAAAAAGAGAAAATGAATTTTCTGTAATTAATGGGTCTGGATGGTTTTCTGAGATGCCTGGGAGTTTCCTGCTCCCCGTCCCCTAATTTATTTGTCAAATTTATTTGACACCCATATTGTGGTGCAAGCCACACTTAATAGGAAATTCTCACGGGTCCTTGTTCAGGAGTCCTTATTCATCCTGTAACAATTTATCAATATTGAATATTCTTCGAAGTTGATTCTGTGAAAATATAGTAGCTTGTCAATTGTAGTTATTCTTGGATAAAACTAATTATTTCAGTTCATTTCAATATTGTTCCTAATGTGTTTTTTGGATAACTTGTTTCACCTTGGTGTTTGAGTTATACCAAGAAAAGATTGGGGGCATTGTAATTCAAGATAAGAATTATTTCTGGCTTTCGTAATCTCTATCTGGCCCCACCCTAATGACCATAATCAAAGCATCCACATGATGCTTCCCCTTTGTTAACTGTGGCCTATAAAATTGCAATGTATCATCTGAACATGTAAAGGTATTATGTGTTTCAGCTCATCTCTATCTACAATAGACATGGAAAGTAGCTTAAAATGAGTATCTACCTACAAAACCAAACCTTTATTTTATCCAAATTGTATTTGATACTATTGTATTATCTTGATACTCAAATCTTAACCAATGGTATAAACCTTGATGTTGATTTGAACCATTCAGGATATTCAAAATAAAATTCCTATCTGGAAAAATAAATGATATTGTATAAGTATTTAAAAATACAGCTATGCAACTTGCACTTATTCCTACTTATTTTTCAGTTTTACATCTGTCCTGGATTCACACAGAATGTGTAAATTAATAGCACATTTCCTCATCTCCATTGCAATACTGGTTGTTAATTCTTTAAAATTATTCTTTGCATATTTGCATATATACCAGAGAAACACAGGTATTTAAAAATCACTACCGATTTTGATTAACATTAAACCAATCTGCACTTTGATTAACATCAAATTAAATTACTTTCTGTAACTTGCAGAACCTAAAACCTGACTTCTTCCTGTGCATGCTTACTTAGTGGTCTGTGACACTGAGGTCCAAGAAACCCATAGTTTATTTAACCATGGTTTATTTTATTATTTTCTGGCTTGGGACCAAACAACAAACACTGAAATATAAAGAAAGCAAAGGGGGTAGATTTGCAATGCTGACTAGCAAAATATAATTGGCTATCTTATAATAAAAATAGAAACACCTGACATTAAATATGGTAGGATCACTGCAATGTAATCTGAATCCGTGCATACTTATGTCAACTTCCATTGAGTTCACTAGATTTATAATTAAGTGTCATTTACAATAGTGCTCCTGCCAGGATACACTTGGTTTTAAACAGGAGAGTAATGACCAAAGGTAGCTAATTGCATAATACAACAACACAATTTACAATCTTCATAAATTACTGAAATAAATAAAATCTGAAATAAAACTGGTCCTGGTTTTCCCCAGGGCCAGCTTTAAGGGTTGGCAAAGGATTTGATATGTATATCTATATGGCCACTACAGATATGAAATTTGTTTTGACAGCTGATCTTGGAAAGTATCAAAGCTTACCTGGGAATGCAGAAGGACAAACCTTCTACAAATCTGTTAACCAGTGCCCATTTGGGAACATCTTTTTTCTCAGTACATATTCAGACTGAATGTTCTAGAGACTGATGTACAGATATGTCCTGTACATCAGCAAAGTTTTCAAAGTTTGCCAAAAAGGCTTCTAGAGTTGTTAACCTGATCCTACGCAGCTTCTACTCTGGCAATCTCACGCTACTCACCAGAGCCTACAAAACATTTGCCAGACCCATCCTTGAATACAGTTCATCTGTCTGGAACCCATACCACATCTCGGACATCAACACCCTTGAAAATGTCCAAAAATACTTCACCAGAAGAGCCCTTCACTCCTCCACTCGAAACAGAATACCCTATGAAAGCAGACTATCAATCCTAGGTCTAGAAAGCTTAGAACTACGTCGCCTAAAACATGATCTAAGTAGTGCCCACAAGATCATATGCTGCAACATTCTACCTGTCAATGACTATTTCAGCTTCAATTGCAACAACACAAGAGCATGCAACAGATTCAAACTTAATATTAACCGTTCCAAACTTGACTGTAAAAAATATTACTTCAGCAACCGAGTTGTCGAGGAGTGGAATTCATTACCTGACTCAGTAGTGTCAACCCCTAACCCCAAACATTTTTCCCTTAGACTATCCACGCTTGACCTCTCCAGGTTCCTTAGAGGTCAGTAAGGGGCGTGCATAAGTGCACCAGTGTGCCTTCTGTCCCCTGTCCAATTGTCTCTCCTTATCTCATTTATCTTTTCTTCCTTTCAAATATGTTCACCTATACTTTTATATCTTTTCTTCTATTCTTTTCTTTACTTATATTATTACATATCTTTCTCTTCAATGTGTATTATGTATTGGAATAAATAAATAAATAAATAAATAAATAAATAAGTATGTATGTATGTATGTATGTATGTATGTATGTATGTATGTATGTATGTTGTAAACTCCCAAATCGGGATGGTAGTGGTTCCAATATTGTAATCCAATATTTTAAACTTAAGCATGCCAATATCATACTCTATATACATGCAGTTTACTCTGCCATTCAGTTCAGACAACAAGCACCTGGTTTTGCAAAACAAATTGAGAATTAGGTCTGACTATATCTATAACTATTTCTGAGGGTTGCTTATAAAATTCTTTCTATTTGGGCTGTCTCCTAATATTCTGAAAGATGTCATTTGACTCATTAGATATATCAATGGGAATTATTTTGACTGGCCTAAAAAAGGATAAAATCCACTTTTGGCTTTTCAATAACATACCGTATGGGGCAAAATTAAAAATTACTGTTTGAGACTTCTAGTTTGGTGTCATGCCACAGCAAGCTGCCGTTGGAGACTCAGCTCAGTTTGCCCAGTCTTTTGCACGATCATGGCAGTTTTAGGTAAGGTCTTTTTGAGATACGAGTACCAGTGGAGAGGGGAATCTTCAGAGTATTGGAGGAGAAGCGCAATCTCCTGTACGAGGCAAGAGGTGCCCTTAGATTGAGTGTGAAAGGGATTGGCCCATTAATGGTCAATCAGAAGACATGACAGCAGGCCTCAGCTAAGGGAAGCGAAGAACAACTGCAGAAAGTGTATTGGATCAGGGAATAAGTTTTTTTAAAAGACCTCTATACGAAGGGAACAATATGAAAGACCTAAGCACAAAAGTGAAACTGATACGTTGGGTTGAAGCAGCAAATGTAAATTAGCAGAGAAAGGAGCAAAGAAAGTGCATTGGATGGACAGAGAAAGTGTGTGATAAGAAGAGACCAAACATGCGCACAACTCTTCCAGGGAGGCGCACCCTGCCCGGCTGGAGATTCCCTGGTGGCGGCGGTAGGTGAGCTTTGGAGCCCAGCAGTGGCAGGTGAGCTTTTGGGCAGAGGGGACGGGCATCTCTGGCAGGCATGGGGCAGTGGGGCAGGCAACAAAGGCAATGCTGCCAAGCAGGGGTCAAAGTAGGAGCGGCAGGGTGCCGGCAGAAAGGAAGGAAGGAAGAGAGAGAGAGAAAAGGAGAGGAAGAAAGAGACAGAAATATAGCAAGAGAGAGAGAGAGAGAAAAGGAGAGGAAGGGAGAGATAAAGAGACTGAGAGGGAGGGAAGGAGAGAGAGAGAAAGAAAGAGACAAGGAGGAAGGAAGAGAGAGAAAGAGAGAGAAAAAAGAGAGAGTAAGAAAGAGAGAAGGAGAGAGAGAGAAAAAAGGGATTTTTTTGAGAATTTTTCTTTTGCGAATTTTTTTAGCTGCCCCCCCCCCCCCCCCAATGGTGTCCCTCTTTCCCAATCTTAAAATCTGGTCACTTTATAATGGAGCATTGCACACAAGTGCTTGCCCATCACTTGCACAGCCTGATTTTGAATAGGCTTTGGCCTGGTAATAAGCTGCAGCCTAAGGGTTGGGGACTCTTGCTCTACACCAAAACCATGATCCAGTATTAAATCAATACGACATATACAAATAAGAACCAAAACCATCACCAATAACAATAAAAGAGTTTGTATAGGGAGAATACTTTAAACTTAGAATTTAAGCTTATTTTTTATAGTCTTACTACTTTGGCATTCATATTGAGATCTCATGTGTATTGTAACTTTCAATAGGTATGTATGCTAGAACAGTGTGGCAACTACTGTAAGAAAATAATTCTCATTCTAGTTGCAGTCATTCAAACTGAGGTTTTGTAGAATATTCCACTGAACATAAGTAACATGGCAACAAAGTCAAGATGCCATGCTTATATATGTTGAGAATAGATAGAAAGGTAATACCATAAACCTTTCACTTTTTTCTTGAGATTTGAGAGTGGATATTTGTGTCCTTTCTGGAATTTACCATTGAAAAGTTATTGTTTCATGCTACTTCAAAGGCCAGTTACAAAAGAGATTTTGAGAATTATGAATCAAAATTAAACTGAAGAGTGTACATTTTTTAAAACTTAAACTACTCTAGCTACAAATGCCCAAGGCCATCCATGTAGATTAAATGAATTTCTCATGGTATTTCAAATTAACCAAGAACAAGAACACATTCAATTTAATTTAAAATAAATGCACATATTCCGGGGGGGGGGGGGGGGGGGGAGAGAGAAAGGAAAATAGATGTTTATAGATATCTCTAAAGTTTCATTCTATCTGCTACCCATAACTCTAACTATAGATTGTTAGTAATCCTTCAACTTCTTCAGATGTTTATCTGTCAAAACACATGTGCATTTTTATTAATCACTGTGTTGACTATAAAATTACAGCCCAGCATAGCAATTAATTTGGTATAATTCATTAATTTGTAACAGTTAATTCAGTTTTACAAATAATTGGACTGTGTATGAAAATGGCAATAATAACACCAAAAGCTTTCAAAGCCTTCAAAACGTGAGCTATTATTCACCTCAGCCAGAAAGCTGCACTAAAAACTATGTAGATTTAGCTATAAAACAGGCAAACATATGGTGTCAGAATAAACTCCCCCCACCCCCAAAAAAAAAATATTCAGCAGATCTTTCTGAATTTTGGAATGCTTTAGCTTTAGTTGGTGACAATCTAATTTAGAGCAGTTGAGTTAGGGCACAATAAACTCCATGCTTATTATAAGATTGGAGCTTAGGACAGATTGGGACAGCTGCAGCGATGGGCTCATTCGGGAACGGTCAGGAGCACAGTTCCGCTAGCAAAATTTGGAGCTCCACCCCAGAGCACCCAATTTGCACTGAAAGATGTTGAAACAAATGCATAAGCCACGCCCACAGTGTGGTAGTAAACATTTTCATAGCCCATCACTGGACAACTGCCTTGCAAAGCAGGTGAGCTGAAATGAGACATGTCCCTTTTTATATTGGTAGGAAAAGGAGAGGCTTGAGTTTGGATGTATTTGTCAGAGGTTGAAACCTCTGAATCAGGGTGCTGATTCAAGGAATTTCAATATCAGTCTTGATGTTTCTGCTCCAACAACATAAACTTATCTTGGCCTCATGGTAATGATATTTGTTGTAGCAGTATGAGTTGTATCCCTCCATCTTTGCAACCCTAGACTTGTCTTTTGCCTCTGGGCATATCTGCATCCAATTTCATTTCAAATAGTTTCAATTTCATTTTAAATTGTGTTTTATCCAATTCCATTTTAAATTGTTCTTGTAAGATTTTAGTAATCATTTGTGTCTGGAACTCTGCACTTTGATATGGCCCAAGGGCTAATCAATAAAGTAAATTAACTCTGGACATATCTGCAGTTGGATATCTTTTTGGCTTTGATCCAGCTACAACATAAGCACTTGTGGCATCTATACTGGCCTCTGTTCTCCTAGTTCTTCAGTTAAAGTATCATGTTGACTTAATCTTGGTAAGGAATGTCCATGGATTTTCTTGGCAGAATATTGGAGTGAATTTTTTTTTCCTGTGAATCATAACACAAGATAGACAGGAGATAAATGGTCTTTCTGTTTTCAGAGCTGGAAGGAACAACTACTTTCTTTTCCAACGATCATTAAATGTAATCTGTTATCCACACTTCATACCAACTATAAATTTGGTCCACCAACCTCTATTTGACTTTGAACTATAGATTTTTTTTTGAAACTTATTGTTTTAGATTACATGATGGGTCAATGTAACACAAATTCAGGAAAACAATTTTCTATATTCTGTTAGACAATTAATCTATTGATAAGGCCCGCTATTGACAGCATTTCAAAAATGATGGTTGATGATGGTTTGAGAAGTACCTGTAATACCCGCTTTGAAAATTTGAACATATAATTTCTCCTGTGTAAAAATTCCTTTCTTTCTTTCTTTCTTTCTTTCTTTCTTTCTTTCTTTCTTTCTTTCTTTCTTTCTTTCTTTCTTTCTTCCTTCCTTCTTTCTTTCTTTCTTTCTCTCTCTCTTTCTTATTTCATTTCTCTCTCTCTCTCTCTCTTTCTTTACATTTTTTCTTCCCTCCCTTGTCTCTTCTCTTTTTAACCTCCCAAGAAAGATAACTCGAAGCCATTCTCATAGGTATTGACAGTTTCACATTATTCATTACATCTCTGCAGTATTCATTGCAATTGCTGACATGAAAACCTTAGATATTTACATAAATCACTTTTTAATTGGTGCTCCGAGTTTTCAGAAATCTGTTGGCCCTTTAAATAACACAGGTTTTTACTTACTTACTTACTTACTTACTTACTTACTTACTTACTTACTTACTTACTTACTTACTTACTTATTGAATTTGACTTCTATGCCTCCCAATCCCGAAGAACTCAGGGCTGCTTACAACAATAAATTTTTTTACAAAGAACAATAAAAAGATGTAAAAAAATACAATCTAAGCTCTAAAACCCTAATTAAAACTCATAATAGAATAACTCAATAATATGCATACCTACCATTCATACACATTCATACACATGGCTAAGCTGGTTGTTGATTCAGGGCCTCCAGGTCCGCTGGCATAGCCAGGTTGGGAGCGGTGCAGATATCAAGGGGAAGTTGATTACATAGAGCTGAGACAGCAACAGAGAAGGCTCTCCCCTGTGGTCCCACCAATCTGCATTGCTTAGTTGGCAGGGCCTGGTGGAGGCCGACTCTGTGTGCTCTAATTGGTCTCTGAAAGTTATGTGGCAAGAGACGGTCCCTGTGGCACCCCAGAAAGGAGAGGCCAAAGGATGGACGTCTGCCCCCCCCCAACACCGACTGCAAACAACCGGAGAGATAGGAGGAGAACCACCGTAAAATGGTGCCTCCCACTACCAATCCCTCCAGCCGTTACAGAAGGATACCATGATCAATGGTATTGAAGGCCTCTGAGAGGTCGAGGAGCACCAGGATAGAGAAATATCCCCTATCCCAGGCCCACCAGAGATCATCCATCAGTGTGACTAAAGCGGTTTCTGTGCTGTGACCAGTCTTGGAGCCAGATTGAAAGGATAATCAGCCAGAGGTAGAATGCCACCACCTTCTCAACAACCAAAAAAATGTATATAGTTTTTCTGTAATAGGTATAGTTTCCATGGAGCAGCATCATTATTATAAGGTATAGGAAATATACTGGTGACACTAAGAAAACATATCAGAAAAAAATGTTTGACCTTATAAAACATATCAGAAAAAAATGCTTGACCTTACAAAACAGTTTTTATTGAACAAAATAATTTCACATGCAAAATAGAAACAAAATATGAGCAATAATTAAACATGCTTGACCTTAGACTGTCATTGATATGATTTTTCAGGGTTGTCACTATATAACATCCAACAGTAAGCTGCCATCAAGTCATTCCAAAAACACTGGTCGCAGTGTCCCATTACTTTCATGTCCTAGTGAAACTGCTCGCCTTGTTTTTCGCTTAGATCCCCAAGATTTGGAGGGAAGAAATCTAAATGTGAATGCATAAAGTGCATTTTCAGAGACATGCGACATCCAAGACACTGGTATGCATTTAGCAGTTCCTCAACACCTTCGACATATTCTGGAGATTTATTTTTTCCTAAGAAGTTTGCACGGATCCACTTGAAGCTTTTCCAAGCTTTCAATTCCTTATCAGTTAGAGTTCTGCCAAACACATAATCTCTCATAAACTCTCTGATGTGAGGACTAACACATACCCTTTCCTTCAGTTTTGCTGGTGAAATGCTGGAGAATTTCTGTGAAATGTATTGGAACCCTTCTGAATTTGTCTTTGCCATGGCTTTCACAAAGTTTTTTTTATCAATCGCAACTTTATTTGTAGTGGAAGGAAGAAAGATATTTGTTGGAGCAACTAAAGGATTATGCTGTATGTTTCTCTGTACCCAATCATGTTGAACATAATGCTCTATTGTATTTCTACTGTCTATAAACACAAGAAGCAACAATATTTTGTGAAACCTCCTTGCATTCCCATTAACAGACCAATCACTTTCAAATCTCCACTGATATTTCCTTGATGATGCTTATATTGTAGAGCATCCAAAACAACTCACAGCTTTTCATAACTTTCCCATAAAACTCACTAAAAACTTTACTGATGTTGTCCCTATAAGAAAATTCACAATTAAGTACAACAAGCAAAAAATTGGGAATAACTTAGAAAAACCACATACATTGGAAATGAAGAAATAAATTAATAACAAAAATGCTTCTATACCAGAAACTTTATCTGATTAAGCAAAACTAAGCATATTTTTGGAATCAGCACATCAAACTCCATAAAAAAGACATATTGCCTTTTTTGTGTTGACCAGTATAATTACTCTGCATAATTATGTTAAGGATCATAAAGATGATATTATTTTCCTTTAGTCAACAGGTCATGTTTTGTTTCCCTTTTTGGTCCTACTAAGAGAAATAATATATCTAGACACAACAATGTGAATCAGAAGTATGACTCTTCCTTACATTATCTATTTATATAGCCATAACTACTGCAGCAAACTTTATTCAAGGTTGGGCAAATATGCATATTTCTTCTCTAATATGTCTGAGAAGGGAATGTGAATAAGAGCAATGAAGTAGTTGCATCATGATCTTGTCTGTCATCCTTATATCCTTATATCTCTGATTGGCACTATCCCAAATTACTTCCATCCATACTCATTAAGGCAATGGACAATTATATCTGCAACTTAAAATAAAAAAGTAGTTTGTGACATTAATAATGTTGTTTTCTTTTGAAGACATTTCACTTCTCATCCAAGAAGCTCCTTCAGCTCTCACAGGATAATGTAGAATGGAATGCTTTATATTTCTAAAAGGATGCAGATTACCAGCTGTCTGCAAGGAATATAAATCCTTCCATTCTTCACTATCCTCACTAAACACCTTTAAAAGTGGGGGGGGGGGGCACAAGAAAGTCTAGTTGCCTCCTGAGAAAGCACCTTTGGGGCACTTAGCTAGTTTTACTTGCTGGTTACTAGGGTTGCGCACCAGATCAGGTCAACATTCAATTTTGAACAAATTAATTCAGAACAGATCTATATTTCTGCAAGGGTTACTTTATTCCAAATCAAACCCTCGGTGAAGCAAATCCATCCTTGATTTGTTTCTTCAGATCCCTGTTGTGCTGCAAATGAAAGACCCATTTCTTTACAAAAAAAATGTTCCTTGTTTTACAAAGTGATTTCAATTTTCTGCAGCTTTAGGTATTCTTTCAGGATCCAGTTCCTTCAGATGAACTTTTTTCTTCATAGGCATATAAAACATATTAAATCCAGTTAGTTCAATTACCTTTGCCTAATCAAATTGGAGATTTTTTGAGAAAATAAAATAAAATCCTCCTTTTAGGATTTTGAGTATACTTGAAAATTGACCACAAGATTTCAGGATATTCTCTTGCTATAACTAATGCATAAGTATTTTGCTTTAATCATTTTGGCTGTTTTAATTAGATGCTAATTGCAAGAACAGTGCAAGATTGTAAAATCACATCTTGGTGTGTTTCTGTGTGGGTGGGTGTATTCTAGAAAGAATGATGGATGGTGACTATTTCTTGTTTTCCATTTCCTTTCTGAATTTGTGACAGAGGTTAATTGAAATATTTCAAAATTGTGTATCTTAATTATGGGAAATTCCTACTTGCACATATTTTCCCATGCTTTTGTGCAGAATACAATTGCATACTTGCTTTCACTGTAAATGTTTGTGCTGCTTTGGATACAATTCAAGGATATTGTCTGCTTATATCAGGAATCCCATTCCCCCCTCCCACTTTGTATCTTATTAATATATCAAATTACAGGTTGTCCTTGATTTACAATGGCAACTGAGCCGAAAATGTATGTTGCTAAGTGAGATGGTTGTTAACTTTGCCTCATTTTACAACAGTTTGCCAGATATGTTAAGTGAATCACTCCAAATTGGTAAATTAGTCATGTGGTTGTTAAGTGTATCCGGCTTCCCTATTGACTTTCCAATCAGAAGGTTACAAAACAAGATCATATGACCTTGGCACACTGCAACATAAATATCATAAATATCAAACAGTTGCCAAGCATCTGAATTTTGAAAACATGATCATAGGGAATGCTGCAAAGGTCATAAATAAAAAATACTCATAAGTCACTTTTTTCATTGCCTTTGAAACTTTGAACTGTCACTATGTGGACGGTTGCAAATGGAGAACTACTAGTACTTATCTTTAATTATCATGAAGCAGGTGTGGGCTGCTGCCCAGATGGAGGGGGGAGATGCAGTAGGGTAGCAAAAATGGAGCTCCACCCCAGAGCATGTAGGGCTTTAAAGGTCATAACCAAAACTTTGAATTGTGACCGGAAACTGATCAGCAGCCAATGCAGGCCACGGAATGTTGTAGAATCTGGGAAACCCCACAATAGCTCTCGCAGCCGCGTTCTGCATGATCTCAAGTTTCCGAACACTTTTCAAAGGAAGCCCCATGTAGAGAGCATTGCAGAAATCGAACCTCGAGGTGATGAGGGCATGAGTGACTGTGAGCAATGACTCCCTGTCCAAATAGGGCCACAACTGGTGCACCAGGTGAACCTGGGCAAACGCCCTCCTCGCCACAGCTGAAAGATGATGTTCCAATATCAGCTGTGGATCGAGGAGGATGCCCAAGTTGTAAACCCTCTCTGAGGGGGTCAGTAGTCCCCCCCCAGGGTGATGGATGGAAAGATGGAATTGCCCTTGGAAGGCAAGACCCACAGCCACTCCGTCTTGTCTGGGTTGAGTTTGAGTTTGTTGACACCCATCCAGACCCCAACAGCCTCCAGGCACCGGCACATCACTTCCACTGCTTCGTTGACTGGACATGGGGTGGAGATGTATAACTGGCCATCATCGGCATATTGATGATACCTCACCCCATGCCCTTGGATGATCTCACCCAGCGGTTTCATGTAGATATTAAATAGCAGGGGGGAGAGGACCAACCCTTGAGGCACCCCACAAGGGAGAGACCTAGAGGTCGACCTCTAACCCCCCACTGACACTGACTGCAACCAACCAAAAAGGTAGGAGGAGAACCACTGGAGAACAGTGCCTCCCACTCCCAGCCCCTCCAGCTGGCGCAGAAGGATACCATGGTCGATGGTATCGAAAGCCGCTGTGAGGTCAAGAAGCACCAGACAGAGGACACGCCCCTGTCCCGGGCCTGCCAGAGATCAATATTAATAAAAGTCTTGAGGATACAAGCAACAAGTTACAGGCATGCAGTCATAAGTTGGAGGAAATGGGTGATAGGAATGATGAGAAAAAACAAGTTGTAATAGTAGTGCAGATTTAGTAAATATTTAGACAGAGTTGAGGGAATTATTTGTTTAGCAGAGTGATGGCGTTTGGGGGGAAAACTGTTCTTGTGTCTTGGTGTGCAGTACTCTAATGTTTTGAGGATAAGAGTTGAAACAGTTTATGTCCAGGATACGAGGGGTCAGTAAATATTTTCACAGCCCTCTTTTTGACTCATGCAGTATACAGGTCCTTAATGGAAGGTAGGTTGGCAGCAATTGGGTTTTTGGATTATCCTATGAAGTCTGTGTCAGTCTTGTTCATATATTAAATAATATATTTTTATTATGTTCCTGCATGATTACTTAAAATGTTATTTCCAAAATAAGAAATAATGGAAAACTATAATTTCTGAACCATATTGTCCACCCAATCCATTTGTGTGGATTATTATTTACAAACTAATTATCAACACAAGAAACATATATTCTATCTATTCAGAAGTAGATAATGCTAACTTAATATATTCCAAAAATGAACCTCAGCTTGTAATTTCTGTCTCAAATTAAACTCTGTGAATTTTACATATAATGTGTAACTCCGAGATAAATTTTTATCTCCCATTATTATTATTTTAATAGAGACATTAACACAACCCCAAAGAGAAATATAGTCTACCTCTTCATTATAGCTTTTGGCAATCTGTTTTTCTGCATTCATCCAGATTTTACAGTCTCGTATAGCTGTTTTTTAATTTGTTTTCTTCCACAAGATAAAGAAATAAAAACATGTTAATAATTTGAAAATGTCCATGATATAGCCTGCTTCTTAATATGCATTTGTTTAGGGCATTAATTTTTCCCCATTACAATATAGCCAATAAGCCATTGGAATATTGGGATTGGAAAATAAATGAAGGACATTCATGGCTATAGAGAATCCTATGTCAAAGTTAATTTCTATACTGGATGAAAAGAGCTTGTACTATTTGCTACTAAAGATAGGTGTCTAAAAGCTATCTTACTGATATTATGGGCTCACATAATTTTTTCAGAGGAAGAGTCAGAACAAATGACATACCTTTCCCTACCCTTTGTGAGACATATTGTATATCCAAAGAATATAATTTAATATATAATACAAAACCAGTTTTGGCATTCATGTAGTTCAGGTTTGAAATTTGGTGCGCTCTTGAGTTTAGCTGTTTTCCTGTAGACATTTCATTACCCAAACTAGCTAACATCATCAATGCTAGTAAGAAATAGGGTTTGCTCTCGATGACCTACCAGTGTTGGTGCGAGTGGTTTGATGGTTGGGCTGCTTCTTGTTGTTTGCCAGTTCCTTGAGTAGAATACTTCTTGATTGTTGATCTAATGTTAATCTTGGTCTTAATCTATGTTCATCTGGATGTTGATTGCTGGTGGAGACATTTTTTGGGGGGTTATTCCCTTTTTTGCCTGTTGATTGTTTCCTTTTGTTTGTGTCTATGTGTCTATTGAAGTCCAACTGGTCAGACTGCCAGGCTTCCAGGAATTCTCTAGCATTTTTGGACTTGGCTTGGTGGAGGATGGTCACACTTTCCCACTTGAAACTATGATGTTCTAGAGTCAGCTGTGGATCGAGGAGGATGCCCAAGTTACGGACCCTCTCTGAGGGGGTCAGTGATTCCCCCTTCCAGGGTAATGGAATTGTCCTTGGGAGGCAAAACCCAAAGCCACTCCATCTTGTCAGAGTTGAGTGTGAGCCCGTTGGCACCAATCCAGACCCCAACAGCCTCTAGCCACTGGCTATGCATATATAAATGCATATATAAATGACTATGTTTATGATTATTGTTAATCCTAAAGATAGTAAGCAGGACAGCAGTTGATCCTCAGATCAAATACTTTCTCAACTCCAACTTCTGAACCTTTATCAAAATAATCTAAAATGTAGTTGCCATGTTTCCTATCATTTTCTTTATAAAATGTATGCAAATTCTAAGCAATGGTTATAGTCTGCTATCTTTATTTTCATATTTTTAAATATGATTGCTTGTACACAGTGCAAATTTCTTTTGGACAATTTAAATGTATGGGTTATGATAGCAAAATTTCCTTTGGTTTTTAAAGAAAATGCATTAAAAACAGTATTTAAATGAATAAGTAAAGGGTGATTGTTATGGCACAGATGTTAGCCCAAATAAAAAGGCATGGAAAAGAAATAAATCCTTAATCTATTCATTCAAAATTGGGCTGCTTTCTGACATTGAGACCTTTACATATTTACCTATTTTTCCAAATTACAGGCATAAGAAATACAATGTTTTTCAATAAAAAGATAGAATGACATAGCTTAAAATATTATCATCTGTTTACAGATGTTCTTTTGTTCATTTTTCCAATGAATGAATGAACTTAAATTGTTTGTTTAAATCCTTTTTAAAAAAATCTTGAATATGCTATAGAATTGACTGCTGTTACAAATTAAAAACATTATTTTGCAGCAAAATAAAGGCTTCTTGCTAACTCAGAACATAATTCAAAATTTCAGGTAAATTAGCCAAGATAGGTAGGTAGGTAGGAAGGCAGGCAGGCAGACATAGAGAAACAGACAGAGATACAGACAGAGACATGAATGGCACCATTAGGTTACTGTAAAATTTATGGATTATTGTTCTAGTTTATTAATGCTCTTAAAATCAAAAACATGAAACAGTACATGTTAAGCTATGCTGTGCTGTGGATTAACTGCCCAATAATTTTAAGCAGAAGACTAGTAATTAATAATGAAACAGTATTTCTTTATCATATGAAACTAATAGCCTATGCTTTGAGGTCAATGACATCATAAATAATCCTGATTTGTTGCCAATAATAAATGCAGGAGGTGACCTATTGTATATTTATAAACCTTTACTTTGAAAGTCAAATAACTTCCCAAAGATTTTTCATTTTTTTAAAAAGCTAACATTCATTTTAATCACCTTGAAAAACTACCTGCTACATATAAATGCTCTAACGGTTTCCTGACTCTTTGTTTTAATTAAAATGAATCATAGAAACCTTTGGCTCAGAAGGGGAAAAGTATAGTAAGAACAGAACCATTCCTTATGGCTGTTTTTTTTTTAAATCCATCCCTCTTCCAATTGATTGCACTGCAGTTTGTTAACTGATTGTTTGGAAAGATAATAATCAACTTTGAATTCCAGAGATAAATAGATGAGGGTAAAACCTTCACAAAAAGAATGAGTTGCTTGGCTCACTCCTTCAGCCAGTTTTAGCATGCTTGTATATGTTTTGCTTACTTTTTCTCTTCTCATTCTTCTATATAAAGGCAGGAGAGGGGAGGAGGAGGAGGAGGAGGATCAATAACAAGGGCAAGAGAAGTTGCCAGAATATCTGAGGGCTCACTTCCATATCATGAGGGTGCTACAGAAGTGATGGTGGACCTAGGAATGGAATGGAATAGAATAGATAGTAGGACACTTGGGGTTCCATGCTCCAAAACATCTAGATGCCCCTTAGACCAGGGGTATCAAACTTGCAGCCTATGGGCCAGATGCATCACGTGCTGGCTCCACCCCCACCCGCTTTAGCAAAAGCGGGGGAAAGTCCCGATATGTCACGCGACAATGCCACGATGATGCAAGTTTGATACCCCTGCTTTAGACCAAGTGATATATGAAAAACTCTTTGCTATCATATGGTAGTCAGCCAAGATTTTGCACTTCAGATCTGGATACTGTGCAGTATTAGATTTGTAACACAGGAATGGGTGGTAAATGTACTTGCAAGCCCTTTTCTTTGCTATAGTTATATCACTGGAAATAAATGATGCCCTTTAATAATGTATGGAACATGCATGTCATGGGGAGGGTGAATTATAGAAAAGTTTGATTTGAAGTTTCAGCATATGAAGGGAAAGGGAGAGATTTCAGAAAGAAGACAACATCCGTTTTAAAAGATTGGAATGCTCTCTTTTCCTTTTTGCCCTCTATGGTAATCTCAGAAATACCAACAGGATGAGAAATATACACTGCTCAAAAAAATAAAGGGAACACTCAAATAACACATCCTAGATCTGAATGAATGAAATATTATCATTAAATACTTTGTTCTGTACAAAGTTGAATGTGCAGACAACAAAATGAAATTGATTGTCAATCAATGTTGCTTCTTAAGTGGAAAGTTTGATTTCACAGATGTTTGATTTACTTGGAGTTATATTCTGTTGTTTAAGCGTTCCCTTTATTTTTTTGAGCAGTATAATAGGATTCATTCCCAGATAATCTAAAACAAACACATACATATTCACAATTAGATGGTCATACCCATGCAGATTGTATTGTATTGCCTGGATATTGGCTCTTTATCTCTTTATTGGCTCTTTATAAAGAAAAATATTTCTTTATTTTTCTCTTAAAAACAGAAATATCCAGGTGAAAGGAAACACTGTTTCTTTAAGCAGACATTTAGTTATCTGGAAGTCAATGCAACCTTAAGATTGTCTTATTTACTTTCTCTCAGCAGCATTCTTAACCTAGAATAACCTCTGAAAGACACAGTAATGATCGCTCAATATCTTGCCATTTAACTTACATTTCCCACAGGTTTTATAGGAAGGGAAATTACTGTTTGCAGATTAAATGAGGGTTCTAGTATCTTCACCGCCTTTCCATTCAGTTCACAGATACATCTGATGTGGTCCTTCTAACCTATAAAAGTCCCAAACAGTCTCTATAGAACACATCATCCCATTATTACAAACATCAGAACATCCTCATAGATAGCATGTTAATAATTTCGTTATAGGAACATCTGTGAAATACAGGAATAAAAAATGTATGGACAAAATATTGGGCCAGGATACAAATTTCCATTAAATAGGCAGAGATGGTATTCAGTCGGTTTGGGCTGGTTCACCAGAAGTGGTAGCGGAGATTGCAGATGGGCCCACCTACCCATCCCAATTCTATGACATCCTATGTAGGGACGTTTTTGAGGCTAGGTGCATGCACAGAGGGCATGTGTGTGAAAAAATTGCATGCACAGAAGGCTAGGTGTGTGCACAAAAGGTAGGCACGCGTGCAAACTGGGCACACATGCGCACAAAGCGAGCATGTGCTCAGGGATTGGACTGATAGCAACAAAATAGGAAACCTGTAAATAGGGTTAATATTTTTGCAACACGCATACACACACGATGAAAGACAATGCAAGTTTGCAAATGGTAACATAAAAGTTGAGTTATGTGTTTATTTATTATTATGTGTTTTATTATCTTAACTATTTGTTGTTTTAAATTCAAATGCTCGCTTTTGAATTTCAAATAATAAGTAGTTAAAATAATAAAACAGTACATATTTCATAGGAAAACCTAGAGGCAAATGATGAGTGTTGGTAATAAACATTAAGACATTCTGTGACACAGAATGCTGGACTTGATGGGCTTTGGCCTGATTCAGCACGGCTCTTCTTATGTTCTTATGTTCTGACTCTTTAGCACTTCAGAGTCTGCTGTCTACCAATTGAAAGGCTGGTTCATGCAAGATTGGAAAGAAATAAGGTGTTTGTTAACCCTTGAACATTGATCATGAACCCCATTTTAGTGTAATGTTTAAGAACCAGATTACAAGCTGGGGGACTGGGAGTTCTAATCCTGCCTTAGGCCCCAAGCCAACTGTGGGACTTCTCTCTCTCTCTCTCTCTCTCCCTCTCCCCCCCTCTCTCTCTGCCCTAGAAAGTAGGCATTGTAAAACCTTGCAAGACAATGTGAAGGCATAAATATTAAAAGACCACAATAGCATTGTGTTTATTTAGTACATATATTTTTCTTTCCATCCTGATTTAAGTCTAGCTTATATCCTTTGTTGTGGTTGGTATTTTGTTTTTTTATTAAAACAGGGATTGCAGAAACTCTTGACATCCAATATGGATCTCCTCTACACATACATTGGTACAGCTCTGAGAGTGGAATACTATTTGAGACTACAGATGAAAGATAACTTTTTTTTGTACATTCCTTTCCCTTCCTAAAAAATAATAGAAGACAAGTACTGAGTTAGAAACATATTGGCTTTCTTTCATTCCTTGCTTCCTTCTTTCCTTGATTCATGTTTTCCATGAATTTAGGGTTCTTTTAAATGTTAGGATTCTTTTAAAAAGGAAACATTTAACAATACCTCCCGTCTTTAAATGATATCCTCTAGTCTATTGCAAGCAAACAGAATTCAATTTTTACTTTTGGTTAGTTGTGGATGAGAAATTAATACAACTAACCACATTATTCTGTGTATACACCCTATCTGATTGTAGGGGAAATTAACGGTGCATTTTACTGGTATTGGAACTTCTTTATTAAGGGCATTAGATTTCATAATAAATGTAAATGAGAAAAAACAACAGCAGAAAATAATGCAAGTCAGCAATGAAAATTGCAGAGTAAAGTAATAAAACTGCGGTAGAGTAAAGGATCTGAGAAACGAAAAATCTTCAGTGTGGTATTGGATTGCATAGGTGTGTGCATTGCTCATTGGTTTGGTATAGACCTGTTGTGGTTCAGCCTGAGGCTGCTCAGGGACCGGCTGTGTCTCTGCTGGCTCCATGCCTGGAGGAAGATGACAGCAAAGAGGAGGGGGCTGAGCAGTCGGACGGGGGAGAGGAAAGTCAGGAATGGGACGAAGGAGAACAGCATGAGAGCCCTGGGGGGGGGGGGGCTCTCCCCAGCCAGTAGCTTGGAGTCATTAGGTGATGAAGTACAAGCCGTCATTGACATGCGACAGAGATGTTCAGATCAAAGAAAGGAGCAATTAAAGAAGTATTATCAGCACTGAATTAGGAACAGCTGGGCTTGGGTGTGGTCCTCCTTAGCAGGGTTTAAAAGGCAGGCAAGCCCTTGAAGCTATGTGGAGTTACGGTGACCTGCTTTGTTCTTGACGTCTCTGTTCCAGGCTTGTGGCCGAGCAGTTTGGAAGACCCATGGGAGGTGTAGGTCTGCTATCTACAGCCTTGTCTTGGCAGCAAGAATCCTGTATTGCTGCATGGACTTTTGCCTTTGTGGATATATTTGAAGATACAACGTTTTCCTGTTTGTAAGGACATTTTCTGTTACCTGTGTTTTTCTTGAATTTGATAAACTGCCTTTGCCTTTTACCGGTGTGTCTGGCTTCTCTTTTTGGGTTGGTTTTGGCTTCCGGAGTGACCCAGACAGAACAAGACCAAGCTTCTAAATATGGTTTCTGGCTTACAGCCACATAATGGAAAAAGACAAAGTCAATCTGCGTCTATTCATTTAATACCAGATGTCCCCAAACCTTTGGATCTCAGGGACCACCAAGGTCATAATTGTAAATCATATGGATCATCAAATTCATAATTTTAAATCCCAGAGACACTAATTCATAATTTTAAGTCTCACAGACCACTATTATGGTTTTTTTTAAAGATAAATATATTTGTAAATGCACCTATTTAACATAACAACATTATAAATGCTTATTTAATTATAACAAAATTATTAAAGTTAGTGTAATTATTACAAAATAATTGAAGCTTATTGAACAGTGGCTTGCTGATATTGTTGGAGAAAGTGAGTCCCATACTCCAGAGCTGTAGCTGTAGTCCCTTCCCTCTCCTATCCTTCACTCCCTTCCCCCTTTCCTTTCCTTTCCTCTTCTCTTTCTTTTCCTTTCCTCTTCTCTTTCCTTTCCTTCTTCTTCCCTCCCCTTCCCTTCTTCTTGTCATGCTGTGTATTGCCAGCCCCAGAGACATTCAGAGACATTCAGTAATTAATTAGTTAACTCTATGTATGTTAGTTAGCTCCGCCCATTATGATGTAAAATCCTGCCTGTTATACTAGCATCACTTCCTTTCTTCTACAGAAGAATCCATCTTCCTTCTTAGTCTTCAAAGATGTAACACGCATCTCAGATGCCTGAAACAGGCATTAGCTATTTTTATTGTTTTTCCTAATAAAAGTAACTTTGTTTGAAAGCTGTTTCTGTACCTTAATCCATCGCCTCCAGATTTGATTTATTATAGTCCATGCGGGCTGTAATTTATCTACAAAATCTGACACTTCTTCCCTTCCCTTCCCTTTCCTTCTTTCCTCTACTTTCTTTTTCTTTCCTCTTCTTCCTTTCTTTTCCTCTTCTTCCTTTCCTTCTTCTTTCCATTCCTTTCCTTCTTTCCTTCCCTTCCCTCCTTGCCCCTTAGGGCTCAGGCAGAAGAAACTTGATGCCACGTGGGGCGAGGCTGCAAGGCTCACAACAGAAAGGAGAGAAAGAAATAGGAAAAAAGTGCAAATAGAGTGGAAGGAAGGCAGGAAAGGCTGAAAGTTAGGCTGCATGGGGAAAGCAGGAGGATAAGAGTCTGTGGAAAAAGCACAGAGAGGCAGTTTAGGGCTCAGGCAGCAGCAACTTGGAGCTGCACAGGGTGGGGCTGGGGCGAGGCAAGACTTGCAAACATTAGATTAGACTTATTAGATTTGTATGCCACCCCTCTCCGAAGACATGGCAGAAAGGAAAGAGGAAGTGGGGGAAGCCTGCAGCCAGGTCAGACTGAGATGCTGGCTTGCAACTAAGCCCACCAGCAGCAGCCTCCTGAGAAGCTGGCGGCAGCTGTTGTGGCTATTCCTCTGGTTCCGAGGGGGGTCTGAGAGTGCATGTGCAGTCCCAGGATGTACACTTGCCTTCCAGAGCCCTACCATTTCTGACCCTCTTCTCAGCCCCAGAGCAGAAGTAGCTGCATCTCCACCAAGGGCTGCAGTTGGAAAGCAAGTCCAGCAAACTCCAGCTGCTCCCCGGACCGGATGCTGCTTACCAAGATTTCCCCAAAATTCACCAACATTTTCTTGCAGACCACCACTCCATGGACCACTGGTTGGTGATCTGTATTATACACAGTATGTGATAGCACAATTCTTGTATTAATCTGCAAGGGCTCTTTAATGTGATGTGTCACACTAATTATTTCCCTTCTGTTACTGGCTTTTAAGAAGCTTCAACATTTATCCTCTGCTGCTTCAAACCAGTCAGCTTTCACCATCAGTTCTCAAATGAGTTAATCTAATTTGTTCAGGATGGCCTCCTCTTATTTTCAGGTACCACCTTGCAGTTCATAACCTGCTCAAGCTTCCTTTTTTCACCAAGCTTAATTAAAGACAGGAGAAATGTTTTCTCTCACATAAAGGTCACACTTAGAAACCTATAGCTTCTTCTGATCATCCTCATGGTGAGCTGTCTTCTAATACACCGCATTTATTTAATATTTCTCAACAACTTCTTCTGCAGCTTTTTTTTTAAAAAATATACTTTATTAATTTATTAAGAATGGGGAAGGGGAATGGGAATACAAAAAGAATAGGAGAGTGCAAAACAAGGAATCTTTTTACAGAATAACATATATAGATTGTTATATATTCATTTCAAGCATTTATCTATAGATATTTATATTGTATTCAATATTCGTAAATACATAATCTCATATCTATTAAATATGTTAATTTAAGGATATAGTAGCGCCCCGAGTCTTCGGAGAGGGGCGGCATACAAATCCAAGTAATAAATAAAATAAATAAATATGTATTAAGAGATAGGTAAAATAGTAGAAGTTTTGGACGGGGTAAGGGAGGGGGGATAGTAACTGCAAAGTAGCAGGCATATGTATTTTGACAACTTAGTTTTGGTTATATTTGTTAAGTTTGTGTATTAAAGATACTTGTGAGTTATGTTGTTAGTAGGTTGTCGATAGATATCGGTTGGATTAAACTCAGACAGAGCGTGTGTTTTGGTTTTAGTCAGTATTTTTGTTGTATATATTTTTCTTTTGGTGTAAAATAAGGAGTTTTCAGTTGGTTTCTGTTTTATTGATTTTAAGATTAGATAGCCATCTGTACCACTTCTCCCAGGCCTTGTAGAACTCAGAATCATTTTTGTTTTGTATTTCCATTGTTATTTTGGATAGTTCAGCGCATTCCATGATTTTACTAATAATAGTTAAAATTGTCGGGATATCTTCTTTTTTCCATTGTTGGGCATATGTTAGTCTGCAGCTTTTAAAGCATCGGTTTCACCTTTTCCTCTTCATAGCATGCTGCTCTTATAAACAACCCTTTTATTTCTTTTAATAAACTATAGCTCCCAGCATCAGATCACTTGGTATCCTACTATCTTTCTACCAATATTTGTCTCTTTACTCTCTTTCTTCAGGAAGATACAAAATTAATTATTTCCTCTCTCTCCCTTTCTCTGTCATTCATACCATTTCCCCAATTAAATCCAGTTACCTTAGTCTTTGATTAATCTCTCAGCCATCAATAAATTCTCTGCCATCAAAACTGTATTGTCTGCAATGAAGAAGTAGGCATTGTAGCATTCCCACTAACAATAATAACAGCACCAATCTATTTGGGCATATCTTTCCCCTTTCCATGCCTTTTTATTTGATTCATGGAATAAATACAAAATTGTAGCACTTTAAAAATATCTTAATTGATTCTTCAAAAAGAAACTCTGAACACATCTGACAAGCAAAAAGGCAGATGTTGTTGATAAAGCCCGGTGATCTTTTTTCAGAGAATAATAAAATGAATACAGATATTTTCCCATCATATATACAATCCCATGATATCACAGAATGTCTGAGCTATGTATCCTTTTCTTTCTTAAGTAATAAAACACCAATGCTTTCACTCAAAAGTAATAAAATGTATTAAACCACCTTACTTTTATATAAAGCAGCCAGATAACAGTTAGAGTCATCAATTAGATCCCAGATTCCATATTAGATTTAGGCTTTGTAGATTTGTGCCAATTTTCCCCAACACACCACATTTGAAATTAATTTAATGCCATTTCTGACAATCATACAGTGTCTGTATGATCAACTTCTCTGAAATTTAAATAGGCTGCTTTTTTATTTTAAAATAGTTAAGTGGATATGTCTTTGAAGTGATTGGAGTCTTTCATGAACAAAATCAATCTGTATATGTCAGTTAGTGAAAATCTCATATCTATACTGCATATTTATTACAGATGAATAAGAAAACTAACCAATTTTTCTATCGGATGTTGAAATCTTTTGTTGGTGATAGAGTGAGAGTAAAACATTAACAGGTATCTGACCTATAAAGCCCTTCATGGCATCGGACCAGAATATCTCCGAGACTGCCTTCTGCCACACGAATCCCAGTGACCGATTAGGTCCCACAGAGTTGGCCTTCTCCGGGTCCCGTTGACTAAACAATGTTGTTTGGCGGGTCTCAGGGAAAGAGCCTTCTCTGTGGCGGCCCCGACCCTCTGGAACCAGCTCCCCCCTGAGATTAGAACTGCCCCCACCCTCCTTGCCTTTCGTAAACTCCTTAAAACCCACCTCTGCCCATCTCCCCTGGGCCTATATAATTCATGTATGGTATGTTTGTTTGTGTGTATGTCTGCTTTAATAACGTTTTTTTTTAATGTTTTTAAATTATTAGATTTGTCTTGAATTGTTTTATTGTTGTTGTGAGCCGCCTCGAGTCTACGGAAAGGGGCAACATACAAATCTAATAAACAAACAAACAAACAAACAAACAAACAAACAAACAAACAAACAAACAAATAAATATGTTCTTTCTCTTTCTAACGTCTTTTACATTCACAAGGACTCTTCTTTTCTTTTCTTTTCTGACATTTTTCTTTTCTCTTCCTCTTTCCCTGCACAGATTAATATTAAACTGCTACTAATGGGATGTGGATGGCAATATATAAAGGTGGGCTCACAAATAACTGGCAAATCAGAGAATCATCTTTGATAGAGTTGGTTTAGAATCATTTGGTGCCTAAATTGAACCAACCAACTAACCTCTCTGTATCAAGATAGACATCAATAACTAGTGGTGTCCAACCAGGGATCTGCCTTGAACCAATTATTGTTGGACATGTTTATTAAATATGTGGATAAAGGGATTGCTGGGCCTCGTACCGTATCACATTTCTAGATGATACAAAATGGGATGATTTGGTCTACACCCAGAATGGTAAAACAAGATTGCAATATAATCTACTCTCCTTGGATTTGAGAGGAACAATTTAAAGTACAGTGGTACCTCTCCCTACAAATGCCTTTACTTACGAACTTTTCTAGATAAGAACCGGGTGTTCAAGATTTTTTTGCCTCTTCTCAAGAACTATTTTCCACTTACAAACCCGAGCCTCCAAAACTATAACCAGAAAAGGCAGGGAGAAGCCTCTGTGGGGCCTCTCTAGGAATCTCCTGGGAGGAAACAGGGCTGGAAAAGGCAGGGAGAAGCCTTAGTGGGGCCTCTCTAGGAATCTCCTGGGAGGAAACAGGGCCAGAAAAGGTGGGGAGAAGCCTCAGTGGGCCTCTTAGGAATCTCCTGGGAGGAAACAAGGCCTCCACCCTCCCTGTGGTTTCCCCAGTCGCACACATTATTTGCTTTTATATTGATTCCTATGGGAAAAATGGCTTCTTCTTACAAACTTTTCTACTTAAAAACCTGGTCACAGAAGTAGAGGTATCACTGTATTACATTTAGGGAGAAAATAGGGCATACAACTTTGTTTCATATTTTTCTATTTATAGCCACTCTTTAGAATTAGGTTTTCCAAGATGATTTATTACAGATGAATGTGAGTTGTACAACAGTTTATATTTCAATTTGCTAGTCAATATTGGAATGTATACATTGGAATGCACTACTAATGTTGATGAAAAGAATCTTGGAAGTAGAGGACTATGAAATATTGCAACACAGAAAGCAAATCTTAGGTACCAATGAATGTTGGCAAAAGATGGACTTTTGGCAGTAGAGGTAGACCCTGACTTACAACAGTTCACTTAATGACCATTCACAGTTACAGTGGCACTGGAAAAGTGACTTACAACCATCATTCATACTTATGACCATTCAGGGACATGGGGATTCAGGGATTCAGTGAGGGGCTTCCAAAATTTTTATTTCCACATTGTGCGCGTGGCTTATGCAGGACGCCTGCATTTTATTTCAACATCTTTCAGTGCAAATTGGGTGCTCTGGGGTGGAGCTCCATTTTCACTACCCCACTGCATCCCCCCCCAATCCGGGCAGTAGCCCACCCCTGCCTGTAACCGTGTGAGTTACATTTGATTGCTTGTCAACTGACTATAACATTTATGACAGTTGCAACGCCCCAAGTCATGTGATCCCCTTTTGCAACTTTCTGACAAACAAAGTCAATGGGGAAGTCAGATTCATTTAACATATTTCATTACGAAATGAACATACGTTCTGTTGTGGTTAGCTCTGGCCCAGCTCCTGCCCCAAGGACTGTGGATGTGGGGGAGACATCCACATGCTGCAGGCCTGTTTTGCCCCCGATGGAATCTGATGATGAAGGCTACTCTGACCAAGAAGACATGAGTGACAGGGAGGAGGAGAGTGTGGCAGACAGCTCAGAAGGAGATCAATTATCTAGCTCCTCCTTGGATTCAGAACAAGAGTTAATGATACAGCCACGCATGCGGAGAGCGATGCATAGGCAACAACAACTGAGAGATTATTATCAAAGAAAATGAGGCCACCTGTGGTTGGGTGGGGCTGTGGTAATTAGTGAGGCTGCTATAAATAGCAGCCTGTGGGTTTGGCCATTGTGGAGGATTATCTGATCGTTGTGTTTCGTGCCTGCTTTGCTGACTTTGACCTTTGTGAGCTGATTTTTCCCCGCTTTGAAACTAAACCAGAGCAAAGTGTGTTTCACTTTGTGAAAGAAGAAGGACTGTGAATTGCCTCACAGCTGCAAGCTAAGTATCACAGAACTGATAAGGGACTTGTACAAATTACCAATTTGTTTTGAGACAAGTGCTCTTTGCTATACAAAAAGAGTGCTCTGTTTATTTGCATTTTCGGTATAAAGAACATTGTTTTGAATTTTCAAACCTGTGTGTGTCTGAAATTGTATCTGTGCATTTTTGGGAGGATTCTACCAGAGAGCTCGACAGAACACATTCACTAACGTATGACTAACTTATCAACTGCAGTGACAAGAAAGTTCTAAAATGGGGCAAAACTCATTTAACAAATGTTTCACGTAGCAACAGAAATTTTGGGCTCAATTGTGGCTGTAAGTCGAGGACTGCCTGTATTGGACACTGTAACAATGAGGAAAGGGAGACGTTATTTTTTCCCCCTTATAGTTCTTTAAATGAAGATTTTCTTCCACAACAGTTAGATATATTACATAAAGATGCTACAAGGTTTTTGCCAAATCACTTCATCTCATACTATTATTATTTTTAAATGAGCCACAACAATAATATTACCTTCTGCCTCCTGAAGTTTAATAATGTCTGCTGGGTTTCTGGCTGTAGGAAGCCTGTCTACATTGCTGAAATGGGATCAGCTGCTGGTAGGGGGTACATGCTTTTAAACCCAGTTTTCAGTGACAGGAAAGAAGTCTCTCTCAAAAAAGAAAAGGAAGAGGAAAAAAATCCTTCAAAATGCATATATTACTTTAAAAGCCGCCCCCCCCCCGAAATTACAAAGTGTTCAGTTTTAACCAGATGGAATACAGAGAGAAACATTGAGTGTACCACTGGGGATGTCAGGGCAGAATATTCAGGCCAAAGCCCAAGGTTCAAGAAGTGCCACACATTTGATTAGTTGACTTCCTCCTTTTAGAGGAGGAATACCTGCAAATCCTTTCAACCCAATACTTGAAATTAACCAATAGCATTACCTGCTCCACATCTACATTCAACTTGCACAGCAAACCTTGAGGAGTTCAGGGGAAATATTAATATTTTAATATTAGATTTGTTTCGCTATAATATTGTTTTATTACTGTTGTGAGCCGCCCCGAGTCTTTGGAGAGGGGCGGCATACAAATCTAATAAATTGAATTGAATTGAATTGAAAAGTGAGCATTAAGTCTCAGCTGCACCATTGTTTTCCTTCACTATGAGTTAATTGATCATTAAAAATGTCTTCACCGGTGCTAGTATTTTACTCCAAGTTCATAGAAACGTAGAAACATAGAAGTCTGACGGCAGAAAAAGACCTCATGGCCCATCGAGTCTGCCCTTATACTATTTTCTGTATTTTATCTTAGGATGGATATATGTTTATCCCAGGCATGTTTAAATTCAGTTACTGTGGATTTATCTACCATGTCTGCTGGAAGTTTGTTCCAAGGATCTACTACTCTTTCAGTAAAATAATATTTTCTCATGTTGCTCTTGATCTTTCCCCCAACTAACTTCAGATTGTGTCCCCTTGTTCTTGTGTATACTTTCCTATTAAAAACACTTCCCTCCTGGACCTTATTTAACCCTTTAATATATTTAAATGTTTCAATCATGTCCCCCCTTTTCCTTCTGTCCTCCGGACTATACAGATTGAGTTCATTAAGTTCCTTGTAGAAAGGATGGGATATATAAATGTGTCTGTATTTTACTGTCAAATACCCTGTATACCTTTTCCCACCGCCTCATTGTTGCTACTAATTTCTCTTCATTATAATTATGTAATCTAATTTCCATAGGTTAGGTTACAAATCATATATTAATATTAGTAAGCGATGCAAATCGCTTAAACTTATAATATTTTAATTAATTGGATTGTATTGGATTGTTTTTCACTTGTTGTGAGCCGCCCCGAGTCTTCGGAGAGGGGCGGCATACAAATCCAAATAATAAATAAATAAATAAATAAATAAATAAATAAATAAAATGTAAAAAATAAAATTCAATCACTCTATAAAGAATGAGCAATGTAACCCGGAGCTGAGGTAAATGAAAGATATAGAATTGAATCTTCCCTGGTGGAGGGACATATTATTTTGTTTGGTGATGGTACACACATTTATGTTTTCAAATTTATGTTTTTTCTTTTTGTAAAAATTTAAAAAAATCAATTAAAAATATATTAAAAAAAATATCCTATATACAAAGATTCAATCCTTGTGTGCCAAAAAAGCATAAGTTGAGCAGCTATTACTAATTACTGTTGTTATCGTTATAATTATTACTAGTGCCTTACTAACTACTATTTTACTATTGCTCCAAACATTTGCCTCATAACCTCTCTGAAGTGCTTTTTCAACAAAAATGTAATGTCAGGTGGCAATGCATTTATTAAGTAAGCTGCTTCTCCTCTATAAGTGGAATCACAAGGTAATACAGTGAGCCTATAATGAATAAAGTATTGCAAGTAACTTAAATGAGCAAATGAAAAACTTCCTCTTTTGATCTATCCCAAATATATCCTCAAAAGTGACAGGTGATTTGCTCCATCTGCTGCCAATATCCAGTAATCACAGCTGAGATGAACATAAGCATTACTATAAAAATTTCAGAGTAGTCCCAAATGCATAGAAGGAACCAAGATGAGAGGAAAAAGAGGGGGAGAGAATGAGAAGGATGGAAGGATGAAGAAAGCAAGGAAAGGGAGTAGAGAAGAAGGGAAAGGAGAGAAAGGAAGGAAAATCAAACTATTAGTCCCTGTAACAATGTTCAAAAATCAGCATCTAAACAGAACAAGAACTACTTACAAGGTATCTCTAACTGGAACAATAGTCTGGAAACTATGAATCAGTTTGTTTTCCAAGGGATGAAGATTTACAGATGCAAATTGTGACACTTCAATACCTCATAGATATGAAATGTCAAGGAATATGCTTCATGTGGTCTCATCAAGGGAGGCAAAGAAAGATTTACAAGAAAGTGATACTTGATTGTGGACTTGGATGGATTCTCAGAAATCCCTCTGTATAATTAGCCTAGACGTAAATGAGCATAATTTTCTTCTCTTTTATTTTTCTCTTTGGATTTGTGAAATTTTAATGTACTAATTTTAGCTGTTGGAAAATTTGTTATATTTAACATAGTTTAATCTTTTATTGCGTTTTATGAGCTAGCAAGAAAATAACTAAGTAACTAACTAAATGGATGGATGGATGGATGGATGGATGGATGGATGGATGGATGGATAGGTAGGTAGGTAGGTAGGCAGGCAGGCAGGCAGGTAGGCAGGCAGGCAGAGATATAAACAAACATCAACATCAACATCAACATCATCAACATCAACATCAACATCCTAAACATCATAAACACAAACGCAAACGCAAACGCAAACGCAAACGCAAACGCAAACGCAAACGCAAACACAAACACAAACACAAACACAAACACAAACACAAACACAAACACAAACACAAACACAAACACAAACACAAACACAAACATAAACATAAACATAAACATAAACATAAACATAAACAAACAGTGGTACCTCGACATACGAGTTCAATTCGTTCCAGACCCGAGCTCGTAAGTCGATCAACTCGCATATCGAACAAATGCCTTTAGACTTTGTTTTTCACGCTGAGATAACCAGAAGCACGGATTCTTGTGCCACCTAGCGGAAACTCGGCTTTTTATCCTGAATTTGAGCTTGGGTTTCGAACAGAAATTTCGCTCTCGTTGCGGCTCGTAACTTGGAATACTCGCATGTGGAGCAGCTCATATCTAGAGGTATTACTGTATTCTATTTGTTCATTACTGACAGATAAAAGGCAAAATCTGCATTTTTGACAATTACTTGTTGGGAACACAGGGGGGCTCAGAAAGGACTTCTATGGTAGATAGATACTATGCTAATTAAACATGAAATGATTATAAACATATGTGTGTCTGTGTACAAGTCACTAAATAAAATATGCTTGGATCTAACAGATTCTCAAGCATTTGGCTACTACTACCCTCTGAAATATAAATACATTTGCATTGCTCATAATTCAAACTGATGATTTCATTGGGAAAACAATTTATGAAAAGATGTGCACATTTCACAATAATTTATTGATTTAGACTGTATATCTTTAGAATTTTTTTCTACTAGTCAATATAATATTTTCTATTCTGAAACTCTAGAAAATCAAAGCCATGAACAAAAATATATAATTTTCTAGCACACCCCTTCTATAAACACTCCAGAGACAAGGGGTGAAAGTCATTACCTATAACCTTAACCTACCCAAGTGATGGTTACAAGTTTAGCCATCTCTCAACATGCACTGTAAAAAAATGTGCCACCTGCCAGAATGTGAGAATACCAATTTTTGTCTAACTCATTTTAAGATCTATCACCTAAAGTGTCATGCTAGTAAGCAATATATAATTGCTGGTAACAAAATAAATAAATATTATGGTCAGCTTGTTTGCAAATTTTCTGTACTTGAAATAAATCAGACTTGACAGAATCCTGTCCCTAATCCAAGCATGCCAGGTTGAAATATTTCTCCTGATCTCTCATCCATCTGTTCTAGAAGAGAAGTTAGGCCAAAAGGTTGATTGACCTAAGGCCCAAATCACCAAGTGATTTCTTATTTGAGAACAGACTCAGTCTTCAACAGTTCACCTTCAGCTTGATTCTATTCACTCCATTACACTGTTGATATCTTTAACTTTGCCATGACTCCTATATAAATAAAATGCCTGACTCAATTTCTTCCCTGACAGTACAGCTATTGATAAAAATGAGAACACAAAAATACTGTTTTCCTACGTTTCCTAAAAATCAATTTTTTAGCAATAACAAGGGTCTATTGCAGTTTATTCTCTGACAGAAATTTTAATTCTGTGTACTGCTGAAACATCATGTAGCAGGTATTGTTCTGGTTCAAATCTTATAATGTTTATGGCATTTGAACATAATTCCTGAATACCAGGAAATTGCCAGCTAATGGATTTTAGATTCCTCTCCATTTCCCATGCTATTGGATGGATGACACACACAGCTAGCTGGAATTCAGTTCTGAAAATGTTCCTTTGAGTCTAATCCATTCTAGACTGCATTTGAAATAATTCATTCCACAGTGGTTCTGGTTACATGTGCACAGAATTTATTAAAATAAAAGATGTTAGCTTACTTTTTAATTTTTACCTCAGGGATGAAAATTTTTATTTGAAATAAAAGTATTAGATTGGGAATGCAACAAAAATGTTTTTTTTAAATAATCAAGCATGGTCATGAAGTGAAACAAACTTCATTGTATCTACATCCTTATACTCTACAGCAGTGGTTCTCAACCTGGGAGTCAGGACCCCTTTGGGGGTTGAGCAACCATTTCACAGGGGTCACCTAAGACCTTGGGAAAAGGCAAATTTCCCATGGTATTAAGAACTAAAGCTTCTATTCTGGCGCGTTGGAACATATTTTTACAATATGACCAATCAGGCATTTACAGTGGGGGTATCCCTCTAACCTTCCTGCAAATCAGCTTAAAGCTCTGTTGAAGGAATTGGCACTAGACTTATGGTTGGGGGTCGCCACAACATGAGGAACTGTATTAAGGGTTCATGGCATTGGAAAGTTTGAGAACTACTGCTCTATAGAAAATTGTAAACAGTAGAACGTTATAAAACTCTAGATCAGTGGTTCTCAACCTTTTTAATGCTGCGACCCCTTAATACAGTTCCTCATGTGGTTGTGACCCCCAACCATAATGTCAACTAATTGGATCTACAGAAACATTATGTCAACATTTTTATTTGCAATAGTAGATTACAAATACATTCATATGAAACAGGATAAAATTGAGTTCTGTGTTGAGTTTACTTTATTGATTAGGCCTTGGGCTACATCAAAGTGCAGAGTTCCAAACACAAATTATTACTAAATGGCCTATAGCCACTTACCTTATTTTTGACTCCCTCTTCTTTGTGGCAGACCCTGAGATATTGAAACTCTGCTATCATATCCCCCCTAATCATTCTTTTCATTAAATTAGACATACCTAGTTCCTGCAACAGTTCTTCATATGTTTTAACCTCCAGTCCTCTAATGGTTTTTATTGCTCTTCCCTGCACTATTTCCAGGGTCTCAACATCTTTTTTACATAATGGCAATCAAAACTGGATGCAGTATTCCAAGTATGGTCTCATAAAATAGTATTAACACTTCACATGATCTTGATTCTATCCCTCTGTTTATGCTGCCTAGAACTGAGCCTAGAGCTTGTACACAGTTCAGCAGAGTCTCTTGCTGCAGTCTGAAATATGATGGCGGCAGAGGCTCCAGACCGAATTGTGCCTTTGTGACTTCTCTGTGGCACTATACCCTGGAGACCTTCTTTGTTTACTGAGGAACTCTGGGGGATGAAATGCCAGAAGAGACGTCTAGAGAAGAGTTGGAGGAGAAGTAAATGCAAATCTGACCAAACGCTTGTAAAAGCTCATATGGAGACTTACAAAGTGGTGCTCAGGGTGACAAGATGCATGTATAATGTCATCCTGATTGCATCTGCAGAGTCCCACCCAGCCACTCTGTTTAGGGTGGTTCACTCCCTCCTTAATCAGGGGGAAGTTGACGATCCCTTGCAGGGTAGTGCTGAAGACTTTAACAAATTTTTCACAGATAAAATCGCTCAGATCTGGACAGACCTTGATTCCAACTGGAGTGCAGTGTCGGCTGACAACGAATCAGTCAAGATGACAGGGGCCCATCCTAATCCATCTGTATAGGAGGTGTTTGACCTGATAACACCTGATGAAGTGGACAAGGCCATGGAAGCTGTGAGTTCCACCACCTGTTTATTGGACTCGTGTCCCTCCTGGCTGGTTTTGGCCAACAGGGAGGTGACATGGAGCTGAGTCCAAGAGATTACCAATGCTTCTTTGAGGGAAATGTTCTTTCTGGCTCCCTACAAGGAGTCACTTGTGCACCCTCTCCTCAGGAAGCCTACCCTGGATCCAGCAGTATTTAACAACTATTATCCTGTCTGCAACCTTCCTTTTATGGGGAAGGTTGTTGAGAAGGTGGTGTTGCTCCAGCCCCAATGGTCCTTGGATGAAGCCAATTATCTAGGCCCTCAACAGTCAGATTCAGGCCTGGCTACAGCATGGAAACTGCTTTGGTCGCGATGATGGATGATCTCTATCCTGATGCTCCTTGACTTCTCAGCAGCTTTCAATACCATCGACCATGGTATCCTTCTGCACTGACTGGAGGGGTTGGGAGTGGGAGGCACAGTCTTACGTTGGTTCTCCTGCTATCTCTCTGGTCGTTCACAGTCAATGTTAGTGGGGGTCAGAGTTCAACTCTGAGGTCCCTCTCTTGTGGAGATCCTCAGGGGTTGCTCCTCTCCCCCTGCTATTTAATATCTACATGAAACCACTGGGTGAGATCATCCAAAAGCCCAGGTTGAGTTGCCATCAGTATGCTGATGATACTTAGCTATACATCTCCACCCCGTGTCCACTCAGTGAAGCAGTGGAAGTGATGTGCCAGTGTCTGTAGGCTGTTAGGGTTTGGATGGGTGCTAACAGACTCAAACTCAATCCCATCAAGACGGAGTGACTGTGAGTTCTGCCTCCAAAGAACACCTCCATCTGTCTGTCCATTACCCTGGGGGGGAACTTTTGACCCCCTCAGAGAGAGTCCGCAACTTGGGCATTGTCCTCGATCCATAGCTGACATTGGACCATGATCTTTCATCTGTAATGAGGGGGGCATTCGCCCAAGTTCGCTTGATGCACCAGTTGTGGCCCTATCTGGACAGGGAGTCTCTGCTCACAGTCACTCATGCCCTTATCACCTTGAGGTTTAACTACTGCAATGCTCTCTACATAGGGCTACCTTTGAAGAGTGTTGAAAACTTCAAATCATCCAGAATGCAGCCACGCAAGCGGTTATGGGCCTTCCAAGGCATACCCATATTTCTCCAGCACTCCACAGACTGCATTAGCTGCCAATTGGTTTCTGGATGCAATTCAAAATGTTGTTTACGACCTATAAAGCCCTATATGGCAGATTACCTCTGGGACCACCTTCTGCTGCATGAGTTCCAGCGACTGGTTAGGTGGGCCTTCTCCAGATCCTATCAACTAAACAATGTCATTTGGTGGGACCTAGGGGAAGAGCCTTCTCTGTAGGGGCCCCAGCCTTCTAGAATCAGCTCCCCCCAGAGAGCTGATTCCTCGCCTTTTGTAAAAGTTCAAAGACCTATTTGTGCTTCCAGGCTTGGGGCCATTGGACCCTATCCCCCTGGCCTACGAGTGTAGTATATCTTGATGTGTGAATGGGAATGAATGGTTTTAAATGTTATTAGAGTTTTTAAAGTTTTTAGCTATATTAATTTGATTTTTAGATATGTATATTGTTTATTGTTTTGATATGTTATGAGCCGCCCTGAGTCCTTGGAGAGGGGCGGCATACAAATCCAATAAACAAACAAACAAACTGTTTTGGAGGTTTTGGCAGCTGCTCCACACTTATGGCTCCTGTTCAAATGGTTGTCCACTAGGACTCCAAGATCCCTCTCACAGTTACTACTGTTGAGCAATGTACCACATATACTGTACTTGTGCATTTTGTTTTTCTTGACTAAATGTAGAAACTTAATTTTTTCATCATTGAAATTTCATTTTGTTAGATAGTGCCCAATGTTCAAGTCTGTCAAGATCCTTTTATTTTATTTTATTTATTTATTTATTTGGATTTGTATTCCGCCCCTCTCCGAGGACTCAGGGCAGCTCACAACATATACAAAGGCACAATAGCATAGTAATCCAATTAATATCCATAAAAATAATCTTAACAATAATCTTAAAAAAATCTAATTTAAAGAAACTTTGGTTTCTTTAAGCCTATGTTATCATGAATGTTAAAAAGAAAAAAAAGAAGAGCTGGCATACATGAAAAAAAGTGTTGGTCATATCTCATTTATGTTTATAAAAAAGAGTGTTATAAGTAGAAAATCCTTTTATTTAAAATAAATGAAATTCAAAAATAGAAATGGATAAAAATAATCCAGCATTACCTTTCCACTAGATCTGCTCCAATTTTCTAAGCAATTTGAACTTTTATCACAACATATAGCTTCCATTCTCCCTCTACTATTTGTTGTGTTAAAACTTTTTATTAAAATGTTTACAGCAGCTCCTTCCCACAAACAGAATATACAATTACTGCAGTGATAGAAAAATTATAACAGCTGAACTATGAAAGGAAAAAGCAATTTAAGTACACTGCACAACAATAAACGTAGTACGACTACAAACTGTGTAAGGAGAGAAATAAGATACACACTGTCAGAAAAGCAATATAAGGTGTTAGTAAACACATTAAAGTATTAATCAAGAAAAATCATAGTTTGAAATTGCATTTGCTTGCAATACTATAAAACTGAATCCTCCTGCCAAATACAACTTTGCCAACATTTTTTCCCTTTGGGTCTGCTGTTGCTTTCTACAAGGTAAATACAGAGTTTGCAGATCAAATCAGTCTATGTTTCTATTGGTAGAATTGGCACCATCATTTAACACCTTTTAATTCTAAGAGTTTTTTTTTAATGAAGTTTCAAGTAGGATAGAAAGCCATTCTGTTTATCTGAAGAAACATGTTTTCCAATGAATAAAAAAGGGCACAACAACAACTCAAAAACACTTGAGAAATTATTTATGTAAAACTCCATCTTTACTCAGTTGGGAATGCAAAGAGAGGGGCAAGGATATGTCGTGCATCTGGCCTCCTAGAGAAAAAAACAATAGTATGGTCTACCTCACAGGTCTTTAAACTTGTGGACTTCAACTCCCAGAATTCTCCAGTCAGCTGGCTGGAGAATTCTGGGAGTTGACATCCATAAGTTTTAAAGTTGCCAAGTTTGTGGACCCTGGTCTACTTGATTAGGGAAGGGCCTCAAGACCCTATAAGAAAGATAATAGTTACATCATATAATTGATGATAGTTTTTCTTAAGCTATAGTTTCATGCACCAAAAAACATCTGCTGTATCCTCTGATATGACATGAAGCAGTAATAAACAACTTTTAGATGTACTAGAAGGTCATCAGTATTGTATCATTTCATAACTGAACTTTGAGCCCCAAATCTCAAGTTATAAGGGAAGTGAATCTGTACAGGGATTTGATGGAAGCCAAAAAGCCCCTCCACATTTTCTTTTGTCTTTAAAGATTCCACAGAACATCTTAGAGGCAATTATAGAGCAGTTGATTCCACAGGGTTGGAGCCGCCACAGAGTCTTTCCCAAGGTCCCACCAACCAACATTGTTTGGCAGACAGGATCTGGAGAAGGCCAGTTCTGTGGGTCCTTATTGGTCGTAATGGGGTATGATGTCAGAGGCAGTCCTGTAAATAGTCTGGCCCTGAGCCATTTAGTGCTTTAAAGGTAATAACTAACACCTTGAATTGCATTTGAGACCGACTGGCAACCAGTGCAGCTCATGTAAAGATGGAGTAATACGGCCATACTTTGGTACACCCGTTATTGCACATGCCACTGCATTCTGCACCAGCTGAAGTCTCTGAACACTGCAAGTGTAGTCCCATGTGCAGCGCATTGCAATAGTTAAGATGAGAAGTGATGAGGGCATGAGTGATTGTGTGGAGTGCTTCCTAGTTGAAGTAGGGCCACAACTGGTAGACAAGATGAATTTGTTCAAAAGCCCGTCTATCCACAATGGAGATATGTTGCTCTAACCTCAGCTATGGATTTAGGAGGCCACTCAAGTTGTGAACCCTATCTGAGGGGGGAATTTCCTCTGCCCCCAGGACCAAAGACAGACATATGGAATCATCTTTAGGAGGAAGGACCCACAGCCACTCAGTCTTGTCAGGGTTGAGTTTTAACCTGTTAACCCCCATCCAGACCCTTATGGCTTCAGACATTGGCATATCACTTCCACCACTTCACTGAATTGACATGGGGTGGAGATATACAGCTGAGTATTGTCAGCGTATTGTTGGTAACTCACCGCATGTCGTTGGATGATCTCACCAAGTAATGGGCAGTCAAAACTTTTATTGCCACACTGTGGGTGTGGCTTATTTTGTGAATGCAGCTTGATGGTCATGTGACTGGGTAGGAGTGGCTTACCGGCCATGTTACCAGGTGGGAGTGGCTTGAATGATCATCCTTTCAGTGAATTGTTAAGTCCTCGACTTACAACCTCACCAGTGTCACCCTCTGGGGTGACAATTTGCTTTGCGTTTCCCATGCTGTCCTTCCTGGGTCGTCCCCTGACTCAGGCTTGGTAGTTGGCTGAATGGGTGCCAATCAGATATTGAGAAAATAGGGGGGAGGAAATGGACCCCCTGCAACTCCTGCTGGTGCTGGTCTCCCTGCCGCTCTCTGAGGAGGAGGAAGAAGGAGGAAGATGGGAGGAGGAAGAAGATTTATTTATTTATTTATTTATTTATTCATTCATTCATTCATTCATTCATTCATTCATTCATTTATTAAATTTGTATGCCGCCCCCTCTGTAGACTCGGGGCGGCTCACAGCAATAGTAAAAAACAATGTACAATAAAAATCTAATATTTAAAAATCTAAAAAACCATAATTTAAAGATGGGAGGGTTGATAGGGCACAGAGATTCATTTCCGTCGGTGGAACTGTGTTCCACCCTGTCCTGCCTTCTGCCCAGCCCTGATCTCACCCAGTGGTTTCATGTAGATATTGAATAGGAGAGGAGAGAGGACCAACCCCTGAGGAACCCCAGAGAGAAGGGGCCTAGGGGTCAATCTCTTTCCTCCCACTAACACTATTCAAAATATTATACATCCATAGATCAATGGTCATAACTGGATGCCAAATCTATTTCTGAGTACAATTTGGTCCAAAATCTCACTCATAACCTATGCAAAATTATTTCTCTTTTGGCCTTGACTTGGAAATCCTATGAACATCCTGGACTCATTTACATGGGCTGGGGAGATACTGCTAGGCTTCCAATCCTCTATGGTAATGTATATCTCTAATTTTAAGTTCTCACTCAAACGTTATTTTGATATTGTTGTTATTGTATTTTATTGTTAATTTCAATTGGGATATTTGTTTTATTAATTAATTAAGTCACATTCTTTCGGCATTGGATAATGCAAACAATATGACTTATTTAAATAACTCAATATTGACTGTTTTCCATAATGTTAGCATTTTGGAGTGTTTATTCACTATTTTAAATGTGCTTCATTACATTTGCATTCACACTATAAGTTAGAATGCAAGCAAATAATGGCAATTTCATTCATTGTAAATTCCATCATTTGTGAACAAATGCCATTAACCAAGCAGGCAAACAGAAAACTGCAGGTGCCTCTGTCTGTGTTTCATTATCTTAATGAATATTAATGAGAGAGCTTTATCATTTTGTAAGATGAAATATTTAGAAATTGTTAGCTTTCCCCTTCCAACTGTTAAAAATGCTTAGTGCAAGTCTTGTATTTATTTTTAAAATGCAGACACCGCAGATGGCTCTCTACTTCCCCCCTGTAAACATGAGTTATAAATTGTTTGATGTCCTAATTGCTTGCTTCAATATTATATGCCATGAAGAATCAAGTACGTCTATGTTTTTATACAAGTATTGCACTGTTTGACAACTAGTTTTCTATATTTTTTAAGACTGCCAGCATTTGCAGAACACTATATGTCAAACAAAATTCAGAATCACTTCTAAAACAATGTTATACAGTGATCCCTCGAGTATCGCAAGGGTTACGTTCCAAGACCCCTCGCGATACTCGATTTTTCGCGATATAGTAGTGCGGAAGTAAAAACACCATCTGCGCATGCGCGCTCTTTTTCCATGGCCGTGCATGCGCAGATGGTGGAGTTTGCATGGGTGGCGGGGAAGACCCAGGGAAGGTTTCTTCGGCCGCCCAGCAGCTGATCTGCTCGGCAGCGCCGCAGCAGCGAGGAGCCGAAGATCGCGGATTCCCCTTTGCGTGGGCGGCGGGGAAGACCCAGGGAAGGTTTCTTCGGCCGCCCAGCAGCTGATCTGCTCGGCAGCGCCGCAGCAGCGAGGAGCCGAAGATCAGGGTTTCCCCGCCGCCCACGCAAAGGGGAAACCCCGATCTTCGGCTCCTCGCTGCTGCCGCGCTGCCGAGCAGATCAGCTGTTGGGTGGCCGAAGAAACCTGCCCTGGGTCTTCCCCGCCGCCCACGCAAAGGGGAAACCCCGATCTTCAGCTCCTCGCTGCTGCCTGCCCGCCGCTCGCCCGCCCGCCCGCCGCCCACTGCTCGAGAGCAAGAGGGGGAGAGATAGAGAAAGAGAGAGAAGGAAAGAAAGAGATGAGAGAGGGAGGAAGAGAGTGTGAGAGAGGAAGAAGCAAGATAGAGAAAGAGAGAGAGAAAGAAAGATGAGAAAGGAAGAGAGTGACGTCATCTGGTGGGAAAAATCGCGATATAGCGTTTTGCGAAGATCGAGATCGCGAAAATCGAGGGATCACTGTATATCTCTACTGTTGATACTGTGGCTGTGGAATTCTGGTTGCGGCGCAGGCGGAGTAACAGTCGGACACAAAGGTATGGGTATAATGGGGTCACTTTTATTAAACCAGAACTCAAATTAACTATTTAAGCAATTAAAACCACGTGACCTGCAGGGGTGCATAAATCAAATGGGGACGGAGTTAACTTTCAAACAACCTCAACTGAACAACTCTCGGGCAAAAGCTCCTTGCCTGGGTGCAGGGTCATGGTAAAATTACACCTGCCCCCTGCCCCATTACCACGCCCCCATGGCTTGTGGGATGGCTCGCTACTGGTCTCTGGTAAGCCCCAGCCAGCGAGCCTCAGGAGCGACCCCCTCCCCGAACCCAAGCCAGTCGAGCCCTGTAATCCGAGAAGGAGATCGCCCCTCACCTCACTAGAGGTGCCCCTAAAGGAGATCACACAGTTGCTGCTTACGCCCATTTCCGCCCCCTATCGGCCACAGCAGGGGGTGAAATTATAATTTATTCCCCCAGCTCTCCCCCTGCACATGAATGTGCAGGCACCTCTGCAGGTCCGCTATAAATTTGTCGTTCCCCTTGTCTGTCAAATGTACCCCATCCTGTCTATATAACTCTATCTGGGATGCTCTGATGTCAGGGTGGTCTATCACTCCCCCCCAGCCTGGAGTACCCACTTCTTAACTGCTCTGTTGACTCTCTTCCTGGCCCCATCTACCGCCTTAGGGTTTATGGCATGTTTCCAGCACCTCCGTGGCAAGATATTGGACCACAACACGCGTGTATCCGGCCACCGTTCCCAAATCACCTGTAAGCCATCCCAAATGTGCCACAACAAGTCGACACCCGTCATTGCTCCCAGGTCGTTACCTCCCACATGTAAAACCAACCATACCGGCACCCCCTGCACCTTCCCGCTGTTGAATAACAGGGGAAGCAAATCAAACCACCGTAGTCCTCTACGGCCCAACCATTTGACAATCACATGCTGGTCCAGCTCCAAGTGCATGCCGGGCGTCGTCTCCTGGGCCCTCTTCTCGGCCCAGTATACCATGCTGTGGCCACAGATCAGAATCCTGTGGTGCGCACCCTGTATGTTATCTAAAGGAAGGGGGGAAACAAAGCAGCGTCAGAAGTGGCCGCGCAGACCGCACCCTTTCCCGCCCTACTCACCTAAGGGCGGATGTATGTCTGGAAGGCCGCAGATCTCCATCGGCCCACTGCACGTATGTCCGGTGTGCTGAAACCCTCTTCAGCTGCAAAGGAAGCTGCACCAATCCTAAAAGAGTGAGTTCCATAATGCCTGGGGTCCAAGCCCAGCCGGGACAAGGCCTTAGTTGTTACTGCCCAAAACTGGTACCTGGTGAGAGGTTCCCCAGAAGAATGACAGAAAAGCGGGCCTGGCTCTCCGCCCCTAAGGGCCCAGTATGCTGAGATTGCCCCCACGGGGCACACCCTCTTGTTGTTAGTCCGGGAAAGCTTAACCGTAACACCCCGTCCCCTTTGATCCGTCTTGGATCGTCTCAGCCGCAGGAACACCGAGCCCCGCCCAAATCTAATATCCCTCGCCGTCAAAGCATGGCCGGAGCTATCAGACCTGGATGCCGCAAGAACCTCACTGATACGAAAGGCCACAAAAAACAAGGTAACCGCAGCCGCGTGGTAAAGTGCAGCCTCGTAATCAGAGCGGCACAGCCCGTCCCACAAGTCATCCAGCCCCATTAGGTGAGCTAACTTGAGGGGACCCCTGCTGTCACCCTGGACCTGACCCTTCTCCCTGATCCAGCCCTCCAGTGTTTTCCTAACCCTGAAATCCCCCGTGGTGTCCGAGAAACCCCTTGACTTGGCTATAAAGGCCAAGCCTGCCAGTTTGCCCTGTATTGTTCGGGCTGTCAACCCCCGGTGTTTGCTAAGCGCACAAAACTCAAGCAGGTGCTCCACCGGGGCCGGCCATAGCAGATCGTATCTCCTGAGGTGACGAAAAGCCCAAAATTCCCTACCTGCCCGCTGGTATGACCTCCTGGTGCTTGCGGCTATGGACATATCCATTGCCCTGTTTACGTAGGCCCTCCAATCAGCCACAGGTGATAGGGGGGTTGCCTCCAGGTGCTCCTCGGCCTGTGGGGCAAGCAGCCGGAACCTAGCCAACTGCCCCCTTGATAATGCGTCAACCACCCCGTTTCTAATCCCAGGGACATGGTGTGCTCGGAAGAGCATGTTATGTGCCAGGCACTTCACTACCATATGCCGAACCAACCCCATCACCCACTCATTCTTGGAGGAAAGTGTGTTGACCACATGTACCACTGCCATGTTATCACACCAGAAGTGTACCGTCCACCTTCCCCCCTGGGGCTACCTTCACCCTCAGGCCTCCCAGCCTGCCTCGCCCCAGGGGCCTCAATCCATGCCCTCTTAGGGGCCCTCTTCCTCCCCGTATGACGGGGCTCGATGGGGGGGTGCCCTGCTCGCCGGCCTGCCCCCCTGCTGCCCACCGCTGGGCTCCCGCCTTAGCTTTGCTGCCCCTTGCCATCGCAGCAGCCACCCTTCTCAAATCCCCACAATAGCCTCCAAACCGCTGGCCCTCTGCCCGCTGCCGGCCCGAGCGCCGAAGCCGAATGCCGCCCAAGCCGTCCGCTGCCTTCTTCGGCCTTCAGGCCTTGTCCCTCGCCGCCTCGGAGTCGCCGGGTGCTGCTGCTTTTGTCCCACGACGATCGGGCGAGAGGAACTGCACCATGAGGCAGCCCCTTTTATAGGGCTGCCTCCCTCCCGCCCTGTCCAATTGGTGCCCAGCGCACCCAAATGTCGTCACTGCGGCCCCCGTTGATGACGTGGGGGCCGCAGGCTCCGCCCAACAATGGCGGCCTCCTTCCCCGGCCAACGCCGCAACGACCGCCGGCCGGTGAGTCGGTAGCGGGCAGTGTTGAAGTCCACCAAGCTTCAAGTTACCAAGGTTGGAGACCCCTGGTCTAGATGTTTCTGAATTATAATTCCCAGCAATTTAAACTATCATAATCAATGGTGAGTTATCTAGGACTTAATTGTTCAGCAACTTCTGTAGGTCTACAGATTCTCCATATGTAAAAAAAACACAATTGACAAAATTAGGCTAAAAGTAATTTACATTAATATTGATTAATTGATTGATTGATTGAAAATTGATTGAAAACTGATATTAACTAGTATATCCTACAGCCCTGTGGAATCTTACTGTAAATTTGCTGGTTTAGGGTTATATTTATACGTTTCCTACTCTGTCTTTCTGACAGCCTGCATCTTCTCTGAAGTTGTAATACAGCTTCAGATTTTTTAGACTTGTCAGTCAGCCACTGCAAAGTAAAACAGGGAAGAAGTAGTGAAAAGCAAAGAAAAATTACTATAGTAAGAGACAATATGCAGTATAGAGCAAATACATTACTCACACAATTGTTAGTTTCAACTGTGGGTTTCATATCAGTCATATTTCATCACATCTATCTTTCTCAATGCATGACTTTTCTATATTATTCACTGCTTTATCCGTATGAAGGCAAAAGATTCCTTGCAACAGCCAGTATGATAAGAATAACCAAATCTTAGACTGGGGCTCTCTTATAAATCTTTTTCAGTCATCAGCCTTATGTTTTTGGTGATTTTTTTAAAAAAATGTTACGCAAAATATTAGCATTTTTCTTTGTTTCTCTCCCCTTTCTTAAAAATATATTGTCTTTTTAAGGAGGAGGCCATATTATCTTGATTTCTATTAGCCAGAAAATTTGAAGTCTGGGGAAAAAAAGGATAAACAAACTACAGTTGTCAAGGAGAAGGCATAAGGGAAATAAATCAACCTTCAAATGGTAGCTACGCCATTTATTCTGTTTTCTCTCTTTCCAAAAGCATCGTGGAGGTTTATTTCTTAATATGACTTTAAAAAGCAATTGATTTGGATACGAACATCTGCTGTTTTCTAGTTCAGTCTCAGCTGAAATGTTTATTTATTTATTTTGCTTCTTGCATTGTTAATTGCCAACAATACCTTGGCATTTTACAATAAAAATGCAATGAAAATCCACAAGCTACATGGACACTTTTTAAAAAACAAGAATGAAAGTTGTAAGAGTGAAAAATCTACCTATCCAGTATCCTGTAAAGTTAACAGGACAGTCCTAACAAAATATTCCTTATACTTCTTATTGCAATAATTCCCACACTCTTATGGAAAAGAGAAATTGAATGTGAAGTATGAATTCATCATTGTGAATTATGTGTGCAGAAAAGACTAGTTACTGTAATTAAATGAAGTAATTATAAACAGACCTAACAATCATGAGCTGGCAAGTAGAGCATTTTTAACTATATTTCACATTTTTGGAATTGATATGCCCTGCCAATCATCCTTTTGAGTTGGACCGTGAACTTCTAACCCCATGTTTGGCTCCAAACACATGTCTTAACACTTTGAATTAATTTCCATTGAAGTCAAAGTAATTCTTCCTTGTCTGCATTCTGGGACATCTGCTAATTATAATTATTAAGCTGCAGTATAATTGTGTTATTTCTAAGAATTTTGCATATTATCTCACTGCTTATGATATTACTTTGGGCTGGTCACTTCCAAAAAAATAAGAAACAGAGAGTAGCACACATATGGGAAATGTCACTATTATTCTTTCACTAATTAACTTTTTTGCTTATAATGGCCTCCATAGTTATTTCTCCTTATAAAAACTGTGCCTCTGTTGTAACATATTTGAAAAATACTGATTTCTTAACTAAAATAAGCATAATGTAAGCATGTGGGCCAACCAGAAGATATCTAGAACACCATTCATCACCTTTTAGTCAGTGGGAAATTGCTTACTCATTCAACTGCACATCTGCTGGCTGCATATATGCTGGCTGATTAAACTCAATTGGAGTCTATATGAATGAAAAGAAATCAGAGGATCTTTCTATAGATTTGAAGAAATATATTCCTTCCCCCAGGCCATTACAAGTTATGCATGGTATGTTTGTGTGTATGTTTGGTTTTATTATAAGGGTTTTTAGTTGTTTTATTAATTGGATTTCTACATGCTGTTTTTATCATTGTTGTTAGCCACCCCGAGTCTGTGGAGAGGGGCGGCATACAAATCAAATAGATAGATAGATAGATAGATAGATAGATAGATAGATAGATAGATAGATAGATAGATAAATAAATTCCATTAATGTCAATGTCGATGGCTGATTTTTATGCTTAAATATCGTACATACCAACAGTTTTTCTGGATTACCACAACTTAATTGTTGGATCTCCCTATTCTTTCCAAACCTATTCATCACCATGAAAGCTTAATAAAACATATTGTGTGTGGGGAGGGGTGGAGTTAATGTCTTTATGTCTTTCTTTCTTGGATCTCGAGATATGATTGGATTGTATGAATGTGGGTGAGTGTACACGGGGTCTTATAAAATGTTTTAGTAAATTTTCATATTTTATAATTAGATTTAGTATATATTTTTATATTTAATGTTGTATGCCACCCTGACTCACCTTGAGAAGGGTGGCATAGAAATCTAATAAATAAATCTCAATACCATTTGCAGGTATGGCCACCATGCAAGCTGCACCCCTTGGTTTTGTAATTCCTGTTTAGTTGTAAGTTCCCCTTTCTCATTTACAAAGTCTTTATGCATTACATTTCCCCCTCCAAATTTACATTTGGATGTATCAGTGCTTCCATTGTAGAAAAGTCAGACTGGTGTTTTTCATACATTTGTTTGCTTTCACTTTTTGTCATATTAGAAGTAGAGCATTACATAACGTTTTTGAAAGTATATATGTATTTTATTTTTCCCATGCCACAAAAAGGCATGCCATCCCAATTGGACATCATGTCCCTCCAACAGTAGCAATTTTCTATTTTCTGATATTTATTCATTCCTTCACCCAAGTTAGTACTAAGGCCTGGTAATAAAGCTCCTAACCTGGCAACTGAAAGCCCCCATTGTTTTTGGATTCTGGCAACATTTTCAGTCTTTTTCCTTGCCAAACATATTTCAGAATTATTGCATTTAGTTCATTAAAATATTTTTCTCTAGTTTTATAGGAATCATTTGAAACAAAAACAATAACTTTGTCAGGACATTAATTTTTATAGTTGCTATTCTTCCTACCATTGACAATTGTAGGATTTTCCAGTTTTCAAAGTCTTGTTTTATTTGTTACATGTGTTGTGTCTTCTTTGATTGTTGCACATCTAGCTGCTAAATAAATTCCCAGATATTTTAATTTCTTAACTACCTAAAGGTGTATTTTTTGTCAATTTATTTTTCTATTCATCTGTAAGATTTTTAGCTAGGTTTTTTTTTGGGGGGGGGGGGGGTATTTATTTTAAGTCCTGCCACTTTTCCACATTCCTCTATTTTTTCCCCATTAGCTTAGGGCCAGTTTCCAATAGTTCCTTTAAAATGAATACCAGGTCATCTGCAAATGCTTGTAGTTTATATTTTTATCTTTTATTTCCAAACCTTTTATTTCTGGATCTTGTCTAATACTTCTATTTAACACTTCCAATGTTAATATGAATAGTAATAGTAATAGGAACAGCAGACATTTTTGTCTTGTGCCTAGAAGGTATGTACTTTAGAAGACAGTACATTCTATCAAGTTTTTAATCTTACTTCAGACCAAAGCCAGAATTTCTTTTTATCAAGGGGTGAGAAAAAGTTTTGATCCCGATATTGCTTCCAATTACTCAAAAACACAATTTGGAACTCATGCTGATGTTGAAACATAAAAGCAGTTCTTACAGTAATCAATAAATCACAAGATGTTAGAAATGGATAACACTTTTGTAAAACTCTTTAAATTTCTGTACGCACAACAGACCAGACAAAGTTAATAGTTCATCAAGTTCCTATGGAGAAGACTGTAGGAAAACATGGACTTTCTGTATTGACTATTAAATATTTTGAAATAATTCCTAGGAAAACATATATTTCTAGATAGACTTGAATATTTCAAATTGCATAGTGCATACAAGATTTCTTATACTATTATGTGTGCTAAGTAAGAGAGATTTATGTGAGTTGAAAGAATAAATTTCTGCTCATTCACTAAATCAGTCTTATTACTGAAATGAGTGTCTTATTACTAGCAATATTAAACTGGACGAATCAAATGTAACTGAATTATGGTGTCAATGGTTTGGAAAATTTGATCGTAATTTTACATTTCCTGACACTGTCAAGTCCAATAAAAAAAGAGCCATCACTTCTATTTAGCAAAAGAAATACATTGGATCAAAAATTCTGGGAAAACACAGAAGATACTAAATGAGCATAAGTCAATTTTGGGGGGGGGAAAGTCAGAAATATTTTGTGTTCAGCTATACAATTATATCTATGTGATACTTTATTATATGTATGTTATACTACATTATATCTATGGGATACTTAACAGAAAACTATATGGCAACTTTATTCTGCTTGTGATTATATGTTCTGCTAGTAATTTTACCCAACTGCTACCGTGTTTCCCCGATAGTAAGGCAGTGTCTTACTATCTTTTTACCCCCAAAAGCCCCACTGTGTCTTACTTTGGGGGTATGTCTTACATCTCCCCGCGCGCCTTCGCCTTCCAAGCTCCCCGCGCGCATTGCTTCCAAGCTCCCCGCGCGCCTTCGCATTCTCCCCACGCGCCTTCGCCTTCCAAGCTCCCCGCGCGCATTGCTTCCAAGCTCCCCGCGCGCCTTCACTCGCCTTCGCTCGCCACCGCCTCTTCCCCTGCCGAAGCTCAGCTGCAAGCGGCCAGCGAGGCCGATCGGATCTGAGGCGAGCGGCCGGAGCTGCGCCCTCCTTCGCCCGCCTCCTTTCCGCTCGCCTCGGAGCCGAGCGGCCTCGCTGGCCGCTTGCAGCTGAGCCTCGGCAGGGGAAGAGGCGGTGGCGCCGCGGCGAACGAAGGCGAGGGGCGCGCAGGGAGCTGCCGGAAAGGAGGGCGCAGCTCCCTGCGCGCCCCTCGCCTTCGCTCGCCGCGGCGCCACCACCTCTTCCCCTGCCGAGGCTCAGCTGCAAGCGGCCAGCGAGGCCGCTCGGCTCCGAGGCGAGCGGAAAGGAGGCGGGCGAAGGAGGGCACAGCTCCGGCCGCTCGCCTCGGATCCGATCGGCCTCGCTGGCCGCTTGCAGCTGAGCTTCGGCAGGGGAAGAGGCGGTGGCGAGCGAAGGCGAGCGAAGGCGCGCGGGGAGCTTGGAAGCAATGCGCGCGGGGAGCTTGGAAGGCGAAGGCGCGCGGGGAGAATGCGAAGGCGCGCGGGGAGCTTGGAAGCAATGCGCGCGGGGAGCTTGGAAGGCGAAGGCGCGCGGGGAGAATGCGAAGGCGCGCGGGGAGCTTGGAAGGCGAGCGAAGCTGCAAGCGGCCTCGCTGGCCGCTTGCAGCTGAGCTTCGGCAGGGGAAGAGGCGGTGGAAGAGGCCGCGGCGAGCGAAGGCGAGGGGCGCGCGGGGAGCTTGGAAGCAATGTCATCGCCCCCCCCCCGCAATACCGTTTATACCGTGTTTCCCCGAAAGTAAGACATATGTCTTACTTTCGGGGTATGGCTTATATAAGCCGACCCCCCTGAAACCCCCCATATGTCTTACAATCGGGGGGGTCTTACTATCGGGGAAACACGGTAGAAATATTATTAGCATAACCAATATCTAATGTACCTAACATAATGATATTATCCATTGTGACAATATTTGTGCAATGGTTTACATAAGTAGAATCATAATCTTAAAACTCATCCATGCACAAAATGGCATGTCTGGATACAAATCATTGCTTCTTATAAAATCATCTGAGAGAGATGAATTAAAAATGTACCCTTTTTTATCATTGCCTAGACTAGCCTCATATCGTCATATTAACTAAGATGGATAAGATTTCAGAGGTCAATGGAAATCAAGAATTTTCATTGGGCATAATGTTAAAAATGACCTTAGGAGAAGAAATACAAAATTGGAATTTAGTGGAATTGCCTTTAAAAAGGTTAAGATTAACAAAACATTTCAATGTACAGAGATGCTTTTGCAGGAGAGGCGGAGTAACGACACGGACACAAGAGATGGATTTAACTGGGTCATTTTTATTAAATTAAATTAGCATAATTTATTCAACTAAATTAGCATAAACTTAGCATAAATAGCATAAACAACTATGACCCAAACAATGGACATGCAGGGTCAAACAATTGCTTCCGGGGCGGAAAAGTTACGTCACATAAACTTCCTGGGCAACTTATGGGCGTAGCTAGATGCTAGTCCAGGTGAGGGACCCCTCCCTCACCTGAGACCCTGCCATGCACTTGCATGAGGGGGGTCACGCCGGCTAACCCCTAACAGGGGACTTAAAGGTGCGTGACCCAAAGACAGGTTCCCCCCAACTGCTCAGGTCGCTTCCACCACAAGCTTGGAGAGAACCTGTCAATCATCCCCAAAGATGCCCAAGGGAGAACACGCAGTTGCTAGACCACCACCCAGTTTTCCGCCCCTAACCTGCCACGGAGCGGGGGTCAGATCTCTATCTTGGCCCCCCGACTCCCCCCTCTAGCTGCGGCAGCTCACGCAGAGAACGCTGCAGGTCCTGTAGGAAAATGGCGTTCCCCTGTTCTGACAGGTGAATGCCATCGGCCCGGTAAAGCCACGGCCGATCTACAGTGATGAGGGGATGGGCCACTACAACCCCACCTAGTTCCCTAACTATCCGTCCCAGGGCCTTATTCACTCTACGCCTGACCCGGTGAATGGCCCTAAGGGAAAGGGCGTCCCTCCACATGATCCTTGGGAGGATCTCTGACCACACCACTTGCATGGTGGGCCACACATCGCGAAGCCGTCGTAGGTCTTCGCTCGCCTGGACGATCAGCGGTAGACCCCCAAGCAGGCACAGGTCATTGCCACCAAGGTGCAAGACCAGCCATCTGGGTGCAGCCACAGGATGCCGCCCACCCAGCAAAGATGGTAGGAGGCCCTCCCACCGCATACCTCTGCGGCCCATACAAACGACCGTGACCCACCATCCCAATGACAACTGGGTCCCGATGGCGCTTCTGGCTGCTGAGCGGCCGGCCCAAAAAACCATGCTGTGGCCACACAGCAGCGCCGTCTGTTTCGCGTTGGCATGGGGACCTGCAAGAGGACACACACAGAGAGGTTACCTAGCCTAAGCCCTGCCTAGAATCCTCAGCGGGCCTAACATAACCCAAATATACCCTTGCCCGGACCCTCGCAAGCTACAATAAAGCTGTAGGGCGGCCACCGGACACACCGACTGGTCGGCGGCCGCACTAAGCTGTATACTAACCCCTCTGTGCAGCTGATCCGTCTTAGAATGCCTTACGACAAGGGATACCCCCCCCCTGTCTAAAGGCCAGATCAGCATACTGGAAGGCGTGGAGCAACGTGTCAGCCTGAGACAATGCCATGGCCTCACTGACCCTGAGGGCCCCAAAAAACATGACACAAGTCGCAGCCCTAAAAAGACGGGCCTCATACAAGGAGGCACACAGACTGTCAAAAGCCCCATTAATCAAGGACAGCTGCTGAACCGTCAGAGCCCTACGAGTGTCACCAGGGGCCCCCACTTGCTCCCTCATCCAGCCCTCCAGCATCTTCCGGATGCGGAAGTCACCTGAAAAATCCACACACACCCCCCCGCCTTGGACAAAAAGGCGAGGCCGGCTAACCGGGACCTAATAGTCCTAACTGACAGGCCACGCTGCCGAAGCTGGACACAAAACTCTGCCAGGTGCTCAACAGGGGCAGGCCAACTAAGGGGGTAACCCCTACCCTGCCTGAAATCCCCAAACTCCTTACCTGCACGCTGGTATGCCCTGAGGGTGCCGGGCGCTACAGATAGGGAGATTGCCCTGGATGCCACGTCTCTCCACCGCTCGGGAGCCCCCCCAGACTCCAAAGGTGGCCGGGGAATGCCTCCGGAGACTCTCGGGCCCACGGGGCCAGGGTCTGAAACCTGGACAACTGACCACGGGACAAGGTGTCAGCGACCCCGTTATCCAACCCGGGGACATGCCTAGCCAAAAACAACGCATTTAGGGACAAGGACCTGTGCACAAAATGGCGGACAAGCCGCATGACCCTGTCGCTCTTAGAGGACAGGGCGTTCACAACATGGACAACCGCTAGGTTGTCGCACCAAAAATGAACAGTCCTGTCCCTAAACTGCTCCCCCCAAAGCTCTAAGGCCACTATCAAGGGGAAGAGCTCTAAGAAAGTCAGGTCCTTAACCAGAGAAGAGGCACTCCATTCCGGAGGCCACGCCGACCAGCACCACTGGTCACCTAAGACTACCCCAAAACTGCAAGTCCCCGCAGCATCGGAGCAGAGCTGCAACTCAGCTTCCAAAAGAAGCTCGTGCCTCCAAAAAGACAGGCCATTAAACCTGTCCAAGAACTCCCGCCACACGTGGAGGTCAGCCCTGACCCCCGCGCAGAGGCGGGTACGATGATGGGGCAAACATAGCCCCTTCATCGCGTTGTACAATCTCCTTGAAAAAGCCTTGCCCGAAACCACCACCCGACAGGCAAAATTGAGTATCCCCGCTAGTTCCCGGAGCTGCCGGAGAGCGACCTTCCGGCAACCAAGAACCTCATCGAGCTTTCCTTTAATTTTAAGTAATTTATCGAGGAGCAATCTAGAAGATTGCTCCTCTGAGTCCAATTCAATACCGAGGAAGGTAATCCTGGTGGCGGGGCCTTCGGTCTTCTCAGAGGCTAAAGGCACCCCTAGCTGAGCACAAAGGGCTTCGAAGTCCTGCATTAGAGCAAAACATTGCTCTGAACGCGCAGGCCCCGCCAACAAGAAATCATCAAGGTAGTGAACGACCGAACCCAGACCACTGTGCCTCCTGAGCGCCCATTCAAAGAAGGTACTAAAACTCTCAAAAATAGAGCACGAGACAGAGCAACCCATGGGTAAAGCTCTGTCCACGTAATAACCTCCTTCAAAATGGAAGCCCAACAGCTCAAAGTCGTCTGGGTGTATGGGGAGGAGCCAGAATGCCTACTTAATGTCGCATTTACCCATAAGGGCTCCCACCCCACACTTCCTAACCATAGCCAAGGCAGCATCGAAGGATGCATACCGGACTGAACAAAGCTCATCAGGAATTCAGTCATTCACTGACTCCCCTTTTGGAAAAGACAAATGATGAATCAACCTAAATTCACCACTCGCCTTTTCGGGGACCACACCTAAGGGGGACACCCTAAGATTCGGGAAGGGCGGCTCCGGGAAGGGCCCAAGGACCCTGCCCTCGGCCACCTCCTTCCGAATCTTTTCTCTAACAATGTCTTCATGTCCCACAACCGACCTGAGGTTGTCAGACATGAAGGCCTTCCTAACCCCCACGTAAGGGATCCTAAATCCCTTAGCGAATCCTAGCAAGAGAGCGGCTGCTCTCGAGCGAGGGTGGTAGTCTTTTAACCAACCCTCAAGTACATGTAAATTAATTGGGCTGGGCCCCTTTACCCCCAGCTGGTGGGGGAGGCTTTGGGGGACCCCCACCCTTCTTTTCCACCCCCTTCTTGGGGCGGGGGCACACGGAAGAGGCATGGTTCCTCCCACAATTACCGCATGCATGCTTATACCTGCAAAAGGGATGAAAACACGCCTCTTTTGCGGCAAACTCATGGCACGCCGGGGAAGCCCCCTTTCCCGCTCCCCCCGCAGCCACCGCTCCTCTTCCATGAAGTGACCACTGTCGGTCCTGTCACAACCCTCCTTGCCGGACATATACATGGCCTGGAACCAAAGGTCCGGGACCACCATATCCCAGGGCAAGGAGGGGTCATGGGCTATGCGCATCCGAAACCCCTTATCATAATGCCTCCAAATGGTACCTCCATACTCGAAGTTAGCCCTGGCAATTAAATCAATGTATTTAAGCAGAGCAGCAGCCCTAACCGGCTGCCTCTGAATCACTACCGATGCGAAAGTCAAGAAAGCGTACAGCCACGAGCTGAAACACTTTATGACCTTCGTTTTCTTCACCTTTTCCCCAGGCACGACATCTTTGTCCTGTTTAGGAACCTCCCTATTTAAGAGGGAGAAGAGGTCCACATACTCCCCCCGCCAAATTGCTTCCTTCACTGATGGGTGGAGGTGGTACCCTAAGGGTGTAGCAGGCAGCCCACAAGGGATGGCCCCGGGTTTGATGCTGGCGAACGGGTCCCACATGGTGGAGACCCCCGTTCCCAGCACTCCTAGCCCCCGTGGATACACCAAAGGGGGCGGGGGCATAATAGCAGGAGCTGGAGGGATCCAACCCCCCACCCCTGCCCCAGGTGGGAAAGCCACCCCCGGTGCTACTGCCGGTGGGGCTGGCGGGGCCCAAACCTGACCACATGTGCCTGAAGTGGACCCCAAAAAACTCGTGCCACTCCCCAACGCAGGCGGGCTAAACCCCGGACCCTGCACGGGAAGGAGCGGTATAGTGGCTAAGTGTAGTGCAACCTCACCTGCCCCATATGGGGTGGAAGACATCCACGGAGGGCCCATCCGAGCAGGGCCCTGGAACGTTGACATCTGCCCCGACTGGGCCATCTGCCCGGTGTGGGCCATCTGCCCGCTCTGGCCATCTGCCCGGTCTGGGCCATCTGCCCAGCCTGGGCGACCTCATCTTCAGGATCCCTGCCCCAGGCCGCCAATGCAGCCGGGGGGAGCCCACCCGGGCCCGATCCAGATCGCCACCACTCCAAATCATCCAGTCTCTCCAGGACCCTGGCCCAAGAAAGAGAGGGAGAAACATCGGGGTGAGGAGCCGTGGGCAGAAATCCCACCACCCCCTCTGATGGGACCACCCCAGGGGGGCCCTCCATGCTGGCCCGAGCCCGAGCCGAAGACCTAAGAGCCCTCCTAGGCCGCACCGATGGTTGGGCTGGAGGGGCCCTGGCTTGCCTCTTCTTCGGGGCCATCCCACCTCTTACTCAATATAAGGTAGATGAAGTGAACACTCAAAACCCCAAATCCGCATGAAGGCCGCAGGCCCTACCAGGGGAAGGCCAAGGAAGCTAAATGGGCCAGGAACAAACCCCGGGGCAAAAGAACCGTCACCACGGGGCACCCCCCCAGGAGCTGCAGGTGTCCAGAGGCCAAACACACACCCCCGGGCAGGGCCCAACCGCTCCCCTTCCCCGCCGGGAACGACTTCACCACTTCCCCTCGAGCCCGAGGGGGACCGAAGACCACCAGCGCCAACTCGCTCCGAAGCTCTCCGCCGCCGCCACAAGCTCAGCAAAGGCCTTTTTGCCTGACTCAAGTGCCACAAAATGGCGGCCGCAACACGAGGCCGCTCCAAAATGGCCGCCGCGAGCAGAATTCAGCCGACTGTCTGCTCGGGGCGATGGTCCGAGCGAAAAGGCTGAGCCTCGGGCCTGCCCGCCCTTAAATAGGTTGAGCAAGCCTCGCCCGGACCAATCAGCAGCCGGGCCTATGCAGGCCCGACTCTCGGGCGAAGTCTCGCATCGCGAGACTTCACCTGAGAAACAAGATGGCGGCCGCCATGGGGTCCGGTGTCTTCCCGGCCCCTCCCGCAAACGCCGCCGGCGGGTAAGTCCGCCGGCGCTATTTTTTTTTAAAAAGTTTTAATGAAAATATTTATTTATTTGTTTGTTTGTTTGTTTGTTTGTTTATTGAACTTATATGCCTACTGTTGGAGGGAAAATGCCTATCATCCAATAATATTATTTTATTTATTTTATTTTTTTGGAAAGTGCAAGAAATCTTTTAAAACTGAGCACAAGATGTTAGAAAAGGAGAAATGGTAATTAGCGGAAATGAGAAAAGAGTAATGATCAGAACAGGGAAAAAGAGAAATCAGATATAAAAATAGGCATTTGGTTAGTAAAATATAACATCAAAAGAGCTACAGTCAACAGTATATTGAAACCATCTAGATTACATTTGATTACTTGATAAACAGGGAAAAGTACATTACTTCTGTTAGTTGAAGCAAAATGAGTCTTAATTAAGTTGTTTTGTCACTTGATAAACTCCATATGTATTCATTAATTCTTAAAGCTTTTTTTCTATTTGGTCTAAACTTCATGGCACTCCTAATCTTTGTAATTTAATAGAAATTAATTGAATTAAATCCAAGATCAATAAAGAGCAGATAACTTCTCCTCCACCACCATTAATGTCCACTGATCCAGCAGTAAGAACGCAGCTCTTACAATATCTTTGCTCTTCAAGCCTTTTTTAAAAAAAATCAGAATTACCCTAAAATTCTAGAACTGACTATGGAAATTATTTTAGGAAATCTAAGCTTAATTTTTATGGGTAGATCTTTACAAAATCTCGATACGCAGGTAAGAGGCAAGGGTGGATTCTAACTTAACTCACTTCAGGTTCACTTCTTCTGCACCATGGGGGCCTACCACAGGGGCATATATGTTCATGTGCATGTGCATACACAGTGGCAAAAAATCCTAAAATCACCTCCAAAAAAGCAAAAAACAAATAAACAATATTCCCATTCCCCCAAAAAAGCTGAAAATAAGATGGCAACTGCATGCACAGTGCAGGAAACCCAGCTTCTGCACATGTGCAGAAAAAAAAAATCTGGGAAAAAATTCTTCCCCCAAAAAATCTAAAAAACCCGTGATTTTTTTTTTTAATGAATGGTGGCACCCAAGGACCGGCATCAACAGAACCAGTTCCATGATGTAATAATGACATCATCAGTGAATCACTACTGGTTCAGGGTAACTGATCTGAACTTGTTGTGAGCCGCTACGAGTCTTCGGAGAGGGGCGGCATACAAGACTAATTAATAATAATAATAATAATAATAATAATAATAATAATAATAATAATAATAATAATATATAAAAAACAAAAAACTGGGAGGAACTCACCTCTGGTGGGTGGGGCTTTGCACAGTCAGCCCTAATATATCACACGATCCAGATAGAGCCAGCTGAATTTCACTCCCAATTTAGACTTAAGGGGGGGGTAGGTTTTTCCTGCACCCTGGAAGTTTAATAAATAGCTATAAAATGAAGAATCTTACATTTGGTAAATAACAGGGAAGCTTAAAAGTCCAAGGGAAGATTAAAGGAAAAAATGCATGAGAAACAAGAAATATGGCATGAAGAGAAGAGAAGAGAATGTCATTTAGTCAAAACCCCTGCTTAGGCAGGAAATTCAATACCATTTCAGACAAATGGTTATCCAATCTCTTCTTAAAAACTTCCAGTGATGGAGCATTCACAACGTCTGGAGGCAAGTTATTCCACTGATTAATTGTTCTAACTGTCAGGAAATTTCTCCTTAGTTCTAGGTTGTTTCTCTCCTTGATTACTTTCCGCCAGGGGTGGGTTCTGACTTACCTCACTGCCAGTCCGCTTCCTCATGCGCCACTGGCAGGGGTGCATCTTGCACCATGCAGACGCGTTTTGTGCATGAGCACTTGCAGTGCTAAAAACCCAGCTTCTGTGTGCACACAAAGCAAAAAACAAGATGGTGCCACCTATGGTGCCACCAAGAAAGTCTGTTCAGAGGGTGTTCAGCCAGCCATTGCTGCTAGTTCGGCGAGCAAGGGAAATTTACACTACCGGTTCTATAGAACTGGCCCGAACCAGCAGGAACCCACCTCTGGTTTCCACCCATTGCTTCTTGTCCTGCCCTCAGGTGCTTTGGAGAATTGGTTGACCTCTTTTTCTTTCTGACAGACTCTGAGTTAGTGGAACAGTGCTATCATGTCATTCCTAGTCCTTCTTTTCATCAAAAATTACTGCAATGCTCTCTACATAGGGCTACCTTTGAAGAGTGTTCAAAAACTTCAACTTGTCCAAAATGCATCCGCGCAAGCAGTCTTGGGCCTTCCAAGAAATGCCCACATCTCGCCATCATTCCACGGACTGCATTGGCTACCGATCAGTTTCCGGGCACAATTCAAAGTGTTGGTTATGACCTATAAAGCCCTACATGGCACAGGACCAGATTATCTCTGAGACCACCTTCTGCCGCACAAATCCCAGCAACTCTGTGGGGCTCCTTAGGGTCCCATCGACCAATCAATGTCAGCTGGTGGGACCTAGGGGAAGAGCCTTCTCTGTGGGAGCCCCAACCCTCTGGAATCAACTCCCCCCAGAGATTCGCACTGCCCCCACCTTCCTTGCCTTCCGAAAGAGCTTAAAAACTCATCTTTGCCACCAGGCTTGGAACTTTTAGATCTTCCCCCTGACCACTGAATGCTTTAAGTATGATTGCTGAATGTTTGGTTGATAAGTTTTTCTTTTAATTGTTTTATATTGTAGTATTAATTGGATTTACATTATTGTTCTGTTTTTATATATGCTGTGAGCCGCCCCAAGTCCTCGGAGAGGGGCAGCATACAAATCCAATTAAATAAATAAATAAACAAGGCATACCCAATTCCAGCAACCATTCTTTATGTTTTAGCTTCCAGTCCCCTAATCATTTTTGTTTCTCTTATCTGTACTCTTTCTAGAGTCATATGTCTCTCATGACATGTTCTAAGAGTCTTTAAGATGGACCTTTCCCCCCCCTCTTTCTGTATTTCATTGTCATGGAATATCTTTCATAGATCTTTCCAAAGTTTACCATATAAACTTGCAAATGAACCAAGAATTTTAGGTGTCAAAATACCCCCACAAAATTAGGTTGAATTTATATCAGTGGATGGGTTTATCCGTAAATATATATGGTAATACTTTTTGAAAGTGCTCATATTTCCTTTATATTACTCACGGAGACAAAAAATACAGAAGTGTTGATTGCAAAGCTCTTCTGCTGAAGCCTTCTCAGTTTGCGTAGAAAAGATAGTCAATGCTTCCATAATCTAATTCTCTCAAGATATTGGATTATGGTCATCAGAAAATCTATTGCCCAGACTAGAGATGATGTTTTTATTCAAACTTGTTATAAACATCCAACTCCAAATGTGCAGTGAGGATGAGGATGAAGAAGAGGATTAGAAGGTGACAGAAGAAGTCAGTGCAAAACATTTTTATATTGCTGCCAAGAAAACTATTTGGACATTTTATTTAATCCTTATCTTAATTTCACAATTACTCTGAATATTCTAGACACTCTGGGGCAGAATTGCTTTAGAAACACAAAAGGCTGTGTTTTCTTTAGAGGCAATTTCTTTGAAAGGAGCTAGTAACAATGAAAGCACCAAGGTAACTCTAATGATAACATACAAGATGTTCCCAAGGATGCAGGAATAGATTCAAGGCAAATTATAGCTATCAGTATCATGTTTCTGTGATATGCAGGAAGCAGATGCTAAAATTAATTTGGTTCTTGAAACAGACAGTAATTAAGATGTACCTGCTCTGTGTGCAGTTAAAAAAATACTTGAAAGAAAAAAACTTATAAAAATGCATGAAATTTATTTTGTTAATTTATCTCAATGTGAGGTTTTGTTTTGCTTTAGTCATAAATATTTCTGCTAACAATTTGTGTTCTTCCTCCCTTGTTTGTCCTGGTACCTTAAATTACATTCACATTCTGCCTTCTTCAGCTCACAAAAATAGTTCCTCGTATGTCTTCTGCTCTGTTTTAGGCATGGTTAATACTAGATGCACCTGCTGTGTTTGTAGTATTTATGGCACTCAGGCAGATTTCAAAGTGGGAAGTAAAATTCTTCAGCAATATTTAAAGCCCACTAGGACAGTAATGGTGAACATTTTGCTCCAAAAGTGAGCATGCATGCACATGTGTGCCCAGAGCCATAATGCAATGCCCTCCCCCCTTGCATGTGCAAAAAGCCCATGCTGCACCCCATACATGCACAACCCCCCACCCCCCCGGCACCATATGCACAAAGGTGCACTGAATCCTCCGGATTTCTGATAGGCCCATTGGTATGTTTTTCACACTCCCCAGGATTCAGAAAAGCCTCCTGAAGCCTGGGGATGGTGGAAAACAACACAACAGGCCAGGGGTGGGCTACTGTCCGATGTGGGTAGCGCAGTGGGGTAGCAAAAATGTAGCTCCATCCCAGAGCATCCAATTTGCACTGAAAGATGTTGAAAGAAAATGCAGGGCGTCTTGCATAAGCCACGCCCACAGAGTGGTAGTAAAAATTTTGGGAGCCCTTCACTGGCCTCAGGTGAACCGGAAGTTACTTTCTGAACTTCCAATTGGCTTGTTGGGCCATTTTTCACCATCCCCAGGGTTCAGGAGGCTTTCCTGAAACTTGAGAAGAGCAAATAAAGCCGAAAATCAGCTGGGCAGTGCTCTCATATGCGCTGGAGCTTACATAGGGAAATGCCTCACGTGCCCTCATATATGGCTCGGCATGCCACCTGTGGCATGCGTGTCATAGGTTCATCATCATTGCCTTGGAGATGCTCAATGTTTTTATTTTTTAAAAATCTAAATCAAGATGTTTGTGCTCATTTTTTTTTTTACTTTATATATTTTTACTTTAAAAATGGGTTGATTGTGGAAGGGATTCTTTGCCAGCTGTCCCCTAATCCCCGTGTTTATAGTTGGTCTTCAGGAATAGTGCAACTAAATATGATTACACTCTTTAAAAGTTTTTATTTACAAGTATACAATAAATACATAAAAGACATTAATGACAATTGACAATTGAGACCTGGCACATTACATAGGCAATAGTCGTGTGTTTAAACAATAGGCCAAAATATAAAAATACAACAATCAATAAACATATAAACTTACAAAGAAAGGAAAGAAAGAAGGTAAGAAAGAAACAAAGGAGAAGAAGAGGAGAAAGAAAGGAAGAAAAGGGTGGACGAGTGTGCGGTGGAGCTGTGTTAAGAATATGAACTAGTTTTGAATTCAGCAGCTCATTACCTTACATTGAAATTGGTAGTATGATTAGGTAAAAGCAAACGCTGAATAAATCACGGTATAGAGATTTTGAAAATAAAAGGTATATTCCATATTTAAATATCTAATATCTCTGACGACTATTGGAAAAAAAGGAAAAGTTTTATACCAGATTTCAAATATATACCATTCATTTCATTTATTAAGCGATCGTATAAATCTTTCGCCTTTTTTTCTACTAACTTTCTTGATATTGTAGGCAATTGGAAGAAGGATGATCCATTTTCTGTATCTATTTTTGCACTTTATATATACTTTTGGGGTGTTGGGGAGGTTGGAGGGCTTGGGTGATTGATGAAGAAAATTACTGTTTTGTTTGTTTTTGTTTATCATTGCTCCTCATTATGGGAAACCTATTTAACCTAAAAGAGATGACCTTGAATAATGAACAAAATGATCTGAAGGAATTCTCACCTGCCCAGAATAAATCAATAAATCTCTCTACCTTATCTCACCAGAAATTAATTGTGGGACTGAAGGGATCCTATGGTGGAGGATCATAGGGGGCAGAGGCCAAGGAGAGGGAGTAAATTACAAAGGATCCAATGCCAGCTGGTTCATGTTAGCTAGAATGAAAGCAAAGCAAGATATTTGGTTCTTCCCTTTCCAGTTCTTCACATGTGGCTCTTTCTCATCAATTGCAGTGCAGAGAAAGAATTTGGTAAGTCAGCTGCTTGGTAGCATTCATGGGAGAAGGGATGATTTGCAGGTCTTTGTAGTAACTAAAAAAACTTTCAGGGTCCTAATGCCACCTCCATCTTTGCCAGTCTAATCTCAGCTTCTATAGCAGTATCTTGTTCTAATGTTCTTTTATTCTGGCAGAGGGATTGTACCATTCTATAACACTAGGTGTTCATCTCAAATTAATCAGAATAGAGCTGGAAGGGACTTTGGAGGTCTTCTAGTTCAACCCTCTGCTCAAGGTGGAAATCGTATACCATTTCATACAAGTGGATGTCCTCCAGTGATGAAGCATTCACAACTTCTGAAAGCAAGCAGTTCCACTGGTTAATTGTTCTCAGTGTCAAGAAATTTCTTAGTTCTAAGATTGCTTCTTTCCTTGTTTAGTTTCCATCTATTGTTTTTTGTCATTATTATTATTATTATTATTATTATTATTATTATTATTATTATTTATTAGATTTGTATGCCGCCCCTCTCCGAAGTCTTGCTTTCTGGTAGTATAGAAAATAAGTTAAATTGATTGATTGATTGATTGATTGATTGAATAAACAAACAAACAAACCTAATTTGGATGCTAAGACTGAAAAGAAAGCTAGATTACTTAACCAAGAGATATTAAGAACCTTTTCCTAACATTTTTCAAACTCGTTACCACCTTCCTTCAAAATTCTTTCTCTTTTTCTTTCTTTCTTTCTTTCTTTCTTTCTTTCCTTCCTTCTTTCCTTCCTTCCTTTTCAAAAGTACTTTTTTCCAGGGGATGAAGATGGGGGAAATAATAATGTCTTCACTATTTTATAATGTTACTGATGTTCACAAAAATGTTCTGTTTCATAATGATTATTACAATATTAAAATGGAAAATAAGGATCAAATGGTCCCTTCTGTCACTTTGAGATATGGATAAACTCACACATTATTTAACTTTCTTCTTCTGAACACATGTATTAGGGAAATCATTTAATAAAATAATTTACATTAGAGTTGAATTTAATCTCACAGATATGAACCATTAAATGCATACAGATAAAGATTTGATTATTGTCCTACTGTATTTTACAATGATTTTAATACTTAAAAGTTGGAAGGCAAAGCTAAAGTAAAATAGATATGCATAAGTAGTATTATTTAAATTATAAATTATTGCTACCAACAGTACTCTATTTTCAGAGATAAATAAATAAAACAACAATAAATATGGGTATTATATAGATTTACATATAATTATTACAATACTAACTATAATTCATTTTGTGTTTAGTTCCTGGTAAATAGAAAACTTGCTTAACTCATAATTCTTATACTGAAATATGTGATTTAGCCAGTAAAAGCTATTTAGGGATATAGAAAGGCAAAATCCTCTCCCTGGAGTATTGTAAAACAGTGAGTCATTTTCAAGTAGAGCCATCACATCATGCCTCTCTCATTATGTTGACCATAGAGATCAATATTCAGGAACTAAGCTGAAGTCTTTAGTTTGAATTATTTGGGAAATAATTCAAACACAGATATTGTAATCACAAGGAGCCAGCACAGTTCCCCTTTTCTCTCCATCTACTCTAAATTCATGTCTGTTTGTTTATTTTCTTGGAATATCTAACCTCTCAATTCCCTTTACTTTATTACCATCTTAACCATAGGGTACCCTTTCCATAAAAATCACGATTGAGGGCTGGCTAGAGAAAGCACATTAAAAGATTATGTGGAGAAAGAGATGCTGTCTTTCAGTATAATGAGAACTTTTCATTCTAAATTCTCTCAGGAGATATACAGTCAGTTTTATATCCAGGGATGAATCAGAAGATATAGCCTTGGCACTGCTTTCTATTTTGAGAGGCTAGGCCCTCATCTCATGAAGACTAAAATATAAGGTGACCATACGTCCCGATTTCCAAGGGACAGTCCCGCTTTTTGCCCATTTGTCCCACGTCCAGCTGGGTTTTTAAAAAGTCCTGCATTTTTGATATACCAGCTGGTGACTTGAATGCCGGCTGGAGATTGCATTGGAACTGCTTGCCATGCGACCTGATGGCTTGAAGGTATCAGCTGGCAAGCAGCTCAGCTTCCCCCCTGAGGGGCTGGGATGGGCGCAGGGGACGTCTCTGCTGCTAAAGATGCACGGATGCCACTGCTCCTCAGCCTGCCTGAGTAGCCGATGCCGTGCCCTCTCACAGGGAGAGAGACAGAGACACAGGATGGGTGGGGCAGCTGGTGAGTCCGGGACGGAAGCAGCGGATTCGCCGTCCCAGCCGTCTTCTTCATCAGATGTTATTATTATTATTATTATTATTATTATTATTATTATTATTATTAATTGGATTTGTATGCCGCCCCTCTCTGCATACTCGGGGCGGCTGCTCCTGCTGCTCAGGTGTTGATTGGTGGCACACAGGACACTCTGTTGATGTTCCCATCTGCTAGCTGCATGGAGGAGCGTGCCTACCAGGTCCGAGCGTCATGAAAGAGAGAGAGAGAATGAGAGAGAGAGAGAGGAAGAGAGAGAGCAAGAGAGCAAGAGGGAGAGAAGGAGGGAGAGAGAAAGAAAGAGAAATAGAGAGGGAGAGAGAAAGAGAGAAAGAGAGAGAAAAAAGAGAGGGAGGAAGGGATAGAAAGAAAAAGAGGGAGGAAGGAAGTGAGAGAGAAAGAGAGAGAAAAAAGAGAGAAAGGAAGAAAGAGAGAGAGAGAAAGAAAGAGAGAAAGAGAGAAAGGGGGAGGGAGAGAGAGAGAGAAAAGGGAAAGGAAGAAAGACAGAGAGAAAGAGAGAGGAAGAAAGAAAGAAGGGGGAGAGAGAGAGGGAGGAAGAGAGAGAAAGTGAGTGAGGGGGAGGGGGCAAGGAGAGAGAAATAAAGAAAGGGAGGAAGGAAGAGAGAGAAAGAGAGAGAGAAAGAGAAAGAGAAAAAAATTGATATTTCTTTTTTAATAAACGTTTCAGAATCCCCCACCCCCCTCCACACTCAATGTTGTCTCTCTTTTCCAATGTTAAAATCTGGTCACTTTACTAAAATAGCAATAGCATTTAGATGTTTATATCACTTCACAGTGTTTTACAGCCTTCTCTAAACTGTTTACAGAGTCAGCATATTTTCCCCAACAATCTGGGTCCTCATTTTACCCAGCTCTGAAGGGTTGAAGGCTGAATCAACCTTGAGTTGATGAGAACTGAACTGCTAAACTGCAGCAAGCAGTCAGCAGAAGTAGCTTGCCGTACTGCATTCTAGCCACTGCACCACCATGGTTCAAAGACACAGAATAATTATATAAGGATCCTACAGAGATTACACTGGTTTCAATTAAAGGTACAGACTTCTAATATAATCTTTAGTTGGCTTTATTTTGCCCACTCTTTACTGTTTTATTCAGAATAAATTCAGCCAGCAAAGTTCTTTCAAAACTACAGGTAGTCCTTGCGTAAAATGCTTAGCCATCATTTTAAGTTACAACAGATCAGTCTGAACTACTTATAATCAGTTTGAAAACAACAACAAAACATACATTTACATATAATAGGCACACTCTATTAATGGAGAACCATGATAACTGAAAAAGAATATGGATTTTTCATTTTTTCAGATTATTTATAAAAATAATAATACATAAAATCCTCTGATACCAACATGGAATGAATCTTCAAAGGTCAACATTTCAGGTTATAATGTAGCAAACTTAATACTATAAGCTCTCTCTGTGTGTGTTCATGCAATTCATATAGTAACAGACTTTGTTCCCTTCTTTTTGTCAACTTTTCCTCTCCAGTCCTTTCCACACTGGGTTACCTTGCTGGAATTAAGGAATTACCAGGTCATTTTTGGTAACTATATGTCTACTTATTTAGATAACCCTCTGCTAAAAGTAGTTGGGAACATCATGTTGGCTAATGTTTGGCTGGAATTGAGAAATGTACTAATGGGGTGATCTATTGTTGTGACTCAATAATAAGCAATTGTTGAAAAATAGATTGTTGCTGAGTATTCTAGGTACAATGTCCCTATACTGATAGTGAGGGGAAAATTCTCCATGTTTCTCTTGATCAGACATATATAATAAAATAATTGGGGTGAATGAATTTCAGAAGTCCAAATTCCAAACTCTGCTTGGAATGAGGCTTTCCAGCTGTGGCTTTCCAGAACAGTCCCAATCAAACTCAACTACACCACAAATATTGATTCATTAATATTGATAAATACACTGATATCGATCACCTAACATTACACATTGTTCCTTGTTGGGAAATAGAAAGATCCAGAGGACAGAGTTTTTCAACTGCCACTTAGAGGTCAATCCAAAACTGAAACAAATTTACTTGCAATCTGAAAGGATGTTTTAACTATTGGTTGAAATAAGGGAAGAGATATGGGTCCTCTTTAATTCTGTATACTCTCCCTCTATCTGTATTTTCTAGAAAAATTACTAAGGATATCATTAATAGCCATGATATCAGGTAAACAATGCAAATAAAAATATTAATTTCAGTTACCCAGTGACATCATGATGTGTGTGGCATCATCCTAGTTTGTTTGTTTGTTTGTTTGTTTGTTTGTTTGTCTGTCTGTCTGTCTGTCTGTCTGTCTGTCTGTCTGTCTGTCTGTCTATCTATCTATCTATCTATCTATCTATCTATCTATCTATCTATCTATCTATCTATTTATTTATTTATTATTGGATTTGTATGCCGCCCCTCTCCGGAGACTCGGGGCGGCTAACAGCAACAATAAAACAGTGTACAATAGTAATTCAATACTAAGAACGATTAAAAACCCATTAATATAAAAACCAAACATACATACATACATACCATGCATAGAATTGTAAAGGCCTAGGGGGAAAGAGGATCTCCCTGCCTTTCGTAAACTCCTTAAGACCCACTTCTGCCATCAGGCATGGGGGAACTAAAACACCTCCCCCTTGCCCATGTTGTTTTGTTGATTGATTGACTGTGTGCCTGTTTTTTATATATACCGTTTTTATGAGATTACTAGTTTTAAATTGTAATTAGATTGGTGGGCATTGGATTTGGTATTATGTACTATGCTGTTTTTTATTATTGTTGTGAGCCGCCCCGAGTTTGCGGAGAGGGGCGGCATATAAATCCAATAAATCTAATCTAATCTAATTCCCCCATGCCTGACAGCAGAGGGTAGGGGAGATTCTAATCTCTGGGGGGAGTTGGTTCCAGAGGGCCGGGGCCGCCACAGAGAAGGCTCTTCCCCTGGGTCCCGCCAAGCGACATTGTTTGGTTGACGGGACCTGGAGAAGATCCACTCTGTGGGACCTAACTGGTCGCTGGGATTCGTGCAGCAGAAGGCGGTCCCTGAGATAATCTGGTCCGGTGCCATGAAGGGCTTTATAGGTCATAACCAACACTTTGAATTGTGACCGGAAACTGATCGGCAACCAATGCAGACTAGATGCTTACAACTGCAGCTCCTGTTATTCCCCATCATTAGATGGACCCATCATTAGATGGACCATTAGCCACCTTAGAATAATATTTGCATTGGGTTAACTGACATTAAACTGGGGAGATCATGAGTATGCTATCATATAGGCAGTCATAAAAATTAGATAACCAAACATCTGAAAGCCTTTTACCATTTTTCTTCAAATACCATGAATAACAGGGTAAGTAGTTGCTATAGTTGAAGATTCAGAAGGCTATAGAATTTATTCTGCAATGTTAAAATGACACTCCAATGATACGCAGCATAGGATTAACCTTCTTCCCTCCCTCCCTCCTTCTCTTCCTTAAGCCCTATATTGCTTATAAAATACATTTGGCTCACTTTTTTCTTCTGGGTCCCCTGTTGCTTCTTTCACTATCTGCAATTTTTCCACAACAGCTGTTGTCTTTCATTTCTCTCCTATCGTTTTTTTCCCAGAGCAACGATGTACCATTTCACCTCCTTCTTGTAAACTGAATTAGACATAAAGATATCATTTTTCAATAACATCTGCAACATCTTGTTCTTATCAGAGTGCACTTTCTGGCTAACTGACATGTGGTGAGTCATCCCACAGTTATAAATCTTGGCATTATAGGAAAGCAATGCAGTTATAGATCTCCATTTTATGTACATAATAGCAGTGATATTTATATAGATTGTTATGGATAGCTATAAAATACTAAAAACAATAGAGGTAGTTTTAATGTTTTGTAGAACAATTTTGAAAGCACCTTCTAGAACAGGTATGCAGTACCTGACAGCTCAGGCTGTCAGTTACCATGAAGTTTGTTTTATTTCTCTACATTTGGGGGCAAAAGAGTAGGACAAACAACTATATTTCAATAATACATAAGTAGTGTTCTGTCGGGCTCTCTGGTAACACTCCTCCCAAAAATTCACAGGTACAAATTTCAGACACACACACACGTTTGAAAATTCAAAACAATGTTCTTTATAATGAAAATTCACTTAAACTAAGCCCTCTTTTGGTATAGCAAAGAGCACTGGTCTCCAAACAAACTGGTAATTTGTACAAGTCCCTTATCAGTTCTGTGATACTTAGCTTGCAGCTGTGAGGCAATTCACAGTCCTTCTTCTTTCACAAAGTGAAACACACTTTGCTCTGGTTTAGTTTCAAAGCGGGGGAAAATCAGCACACAAAAGGTCAAAGTCAGTAAAGCAGTCATGAAACACAACGATCAGATAATCCTCCACAATAGCCAAACCCACAGGCTGCTATTTATAGCAGCCTCACTAATTACCACAGCCCCACCGAACCACAGATGGCCTCATATTCTTTGATAATAATCTCTCAGTTGTTGTTGCCTATGCACCGCTCTCCGCATACATGGCTGTATCAGTAACTCTTGTTCTGAATCTAAGGAGGAGCTAGATAATTGATCTCCTTCTGAGCTGTCTGTCACACTCTCCTCCTCCCTGTCACTCATGTCTTCTTAGTCAGAGGAGCCTTCATCAGCAGATTCCACCGGGGGCAAAACAGGCCTGCAGCATGTAGATGTTTCCCCCACATCCACAGTCCTTGGGGCAGGAGCTGGGCCAGAGCTTACCACAACAAGTATGCTGACTATGATTTCTGAGCAATGTGGTGTGCGGTTCAGGGGAGATGTGTAATGAGCTAAATGGCTTTATCTAGGAAGATCATAAGAATTCTGAGGGCCATTACTAACCTATGAAGTCAAAATAGTGTTCCAGAGAAAAGCAGTTGCAATAAATTTCCATGTCAATGTCATGCAAACCATAGGGAGGGATCCATGCTCCTTTTTATGGCATATATATTATTTCTGTTTCCTACCCCCGGAAATACTAGAAATGACTTTGTCATTCATCCGTAACTTATTGTTAAATTTCAGAGATAGGAGGATCCATGATGCAAAAATGGGGCATGGAAACCATGTGAAAGTCACAGACAGGGTTGCTCACTTTAATTCCATTTGTTATGTCTTGTACCTATTGCATAATTAGAAAACATCACTCTCAATTTGTAGTTTTTTCTCATCATAGAAACATAGAAGACTGACGGCAGAAAAAGATCTCATGATCCAGCTAGTCTGCCCTTATACTATTTTCTGTATTTTATCTTAGGATGGATATATGTTTATCCCAGACATGTTTAAATTCAGTTACTGTGGATTTATCAACCACGTCTGCTGGAAGTTTGTTCCAAGGATCTACTACTCTTTCAGTAAAATAATATTTTCTCATGTTGCTTTTGATCTTTCCCCCAACTAACTTCAGATTGTGTCCCCTTGTTCTTGTGTTCACTTTCCTATTAAAAACACTTCCCTCCTGGACCTTATTTAACCCTTTAACGTATCATCAACCAATATAAAATGTTCCAGCCCACTGATGATGACACAGCATTCTTTAAAAGGTTGAGGATGGTAACTTTCTTTTCAGGCATTTTAAATCAATTGCCCTTAGTAGAAATTGAAACTACAGAGACTTTTATAAACAAGAAGTTTTATTTCAACATTGCCTTGATTTGAAGCAGATGGAGCAAAACAAAAACCCAAGCACAGCAATCCAAAAACAAAATTTAAAAAAACTCTACTTCATACTAAAAGTGCTGGGAGGTTAAATTTTATCCCATCGGCATTCCACAGCCACCAAAAGGGCAAGACTCAATAAAGCTATTCAAAGGTAGATTATTAAAAAAGCAAGACAAAGATTAAATACAGGATATACACATCATCCTAAACTGCTCTGTGCCTGGATTTCCAGACTCTGTAGATGGTATTTCTCCGTGTTATCTCTACAACTGTGACAGGAGATGAATTAAATGATAATTTTCCCTGGAACAAATAGTATTGGAAAGAAAATGTCCAAATGCAATCTTCTACATCAAATGACTAAAAAATACTCCTGGCCAGTGCAAATATTTCAGAGCACTCTCCTTTTAAAGAAAGCTAGTTCAATATAGAATACTTATTGAAAAACTAGCAGATGAGATATACTGTATACATTCAGAAGGAGCAGCATGTGGTTGAATCAGGAGATTCAGAGTGGGATCACATTTTAAAAATTCTCCAGTAGGCATATTATGCTCATTTTCTTCTTCTTCCTCCTCCTCCTCAACATCATCATTTTACCCAGGGAATAATAAATCCCCTCTCTGCAGTTCAATGTAATATGATTCTAATTATTATGTTACACATATGGTAATGTTGAATTTGTAGCTCAATAAATTAAAAAAATGAAAAATGTTACTTTCTCATAAAAATAATAGTGTATCTTCATATTTGTTCTGCTGGTGTGTTTCAACCGTCTGTAATTACAGGGTAATTAGTCCAGGAAGACACACACCACATGATAAAAGGAAAAGCCAAAAGTTTTTATAAACAGAAAAGCAGAAACAGCTCCCTTTTTAAATGTCAAAGGGATTTTCTGGTACACACAAGGCACAGGTTAAATGCAATCCAATTGCTCACCGAATAATTGGGAAATTGAGTCCAATTCTAAAGTCCAGAGAGTACACACACAATCTTGAACAGCACGAAAACCACAATCTTGATGAAACAATGAATCAGATAAACTGCCATGAGGCTAAAACATCAGGTTGCACTTTTATCTGTAGCACTAATTACAGCAGCCCCACCCAACCACAGGTGGCCTCATTTTCTCTTGTAATAATCCTTCAGTTGTTGTCTCCTATGCATCACTCTATGCATGCGTGGATGTGTCATTAATTCTTGTTCAGAATTCAGGGATGATACAGATGATTGATCTCCTCCTGGGCTGTCTGCCAAACTCCCCTCTTCCCTGTCACTCACGCATCCTTGGTCAGAGGAGGCTTCATCGGCAGATTCCATCTGGAGCAAAACAGGCCTGCGGCATGTGGATGTTTCCCCCACATCCGCCTGCACATTCCTTGGGGCAAGAGCTGGGCCACAGCTAACAACAACAATATTTAACATGTATGTGTATTCGCAGGTGTTAAAACACTTATAATTATGATCTGTACAGCAAATACAGTGGGGGAGGAAGTATTTAGTCAGACATCAACTGTGCAAATTCTCCCACTTAAAAAGATGAAAGAGGCCTGTAATTGACATCACAGGTAAACCTCAACTATGAGAGACAACATTAGAAAACGCATCCAGAAAATCACGTTGTCTGATTTTTAATAAATTTATTTGCAAATTATGGTGGGAAATAAGTATTTGGTCAATAATAATAGTTCATCTCAATACTTTGTTATATATCCTTTGTTGGCAATGACAGAGGTCAAACATTTTCTCTAAGTCCTCACAAGGTTGGCACACACTGTTGCTGGTATGTTGGCCCATTCCTCCATGCAGAGCAGTGATGTTTTGGGGCTGTCGCTGGGCGACAGGGACTTTCAATTCCCCCCAAAGGTTTTCTATATTTATTTATGGAAAATTATATGGTATACTGCATGGTTGAAATGTTGTATGTTGAAAGGGAAAAAATATCCATAAAGGTTTTCTATAGGGTTGCGATCTGGAGACTAGCTAGCCACTCCAGGACCTTGAAATGCTTCTTACGAAGCCATTCCTTTATTGCTCTGGCGGTATGCTTGGGATCATTGTCATTCTGAAAGACCCAGCCACGTTTCATCTTCAGTGCCCTTGCTGATGGAAGGAGGTTTGCACTCAAAATCTCACCATACATGCCCCCCTTTATTCTTTCATGTACACAGATCAGTTGTCCTGGTCCCTTTGCAGAGATATGGTGTTCTTTGGATGCAATTCAGCATTATTTCTCCCCCAAAAACAACAAGTTGTGTTTCTACCAAACAGTTCTACTTTGGTTTCATCTGACCATATGACATTCCCCCAATACTCTTCTGGATCATCCAAATGCTCTTTTAACAAACTTCAGACGGGCCCGGACATGTACTGGCTTAAGCCGGGGGACACATCTGGCACTGCAGGATCTGAGTCCCTGGCAGTGTTGTGCGTTACTGATGGTAGCCTTTGTTACGTTGGTCCCAGCTCTCTGCAGGTCATTCACTAGGTTCCCCGTGTGAGTCTGGGATTTTTGCTCACCGTTCTTGAGATCATTTTGATACCACAGGATGAGATCTTGCGTGGAGCCCCAGATTGAGAGAGATTATCAGTGGTCTTGTATATCTTCCATTTTCTAATTATTGCTCCCATACTTGATTTCTTCAAACCAAGCTGCTTGCCTATAGCAGGTTCAGTCTTCCCAGTCTGGTGCAGGGCTACAATTTTGTTTCTGGTGTCCTTTGACAGCACTTTGGTCTTCACATATTGGAGTTTGGAGTATGACTGTTTGAGGTTGTGATACTGATAACAAGAACAAACAGGTGCCATTAATACAGGTAATGAGTAGCCTCTTAAAGAAGAAGTTACAGGTCTGTGGAACCCAGAAATCTTGCTTGTTTGTAGGTGACTAAATACTTATTTTCAACCATAATTTGAAAATAAATTCATTAAAAATCAGGCAATGTGATTTTCTGGATGTGTTTTCTTATGTCTCTCATAGTTGAGGTCTACCTATGATGTCAATTAAAGGCCTCTCTCATCTTTTTAAGTGGGAGAACTTGCACAATTGATGTCTGACTAAATACTCCCTCCATTGTAACAATTACAGCATTGAAGTTATGTGATAACAGATTCCTGAAGATTACTAAATAAACACATACACGTGTGTGCACACGCATGCACACACACGTACACACCCCCCCCCCCCCCACACACAAATAACCCTTCTTAGATTTCTAGTTTTTCCAACCAAAGCATACCAGGGGCGGCATATAAATCTAAGAAAGAAAGAAAGAAAGAAAGAAAGAAAGAAAGAAAGAAAGAAAGAAAGAAAGAAAGAAAGAAAGAAAGTACAGCTACTACTAAGAGCAATGTTTCCTTTTTTATCTATCCCCAAAACTAATATCTACCATAATTGAAGCTAAACATTTATGCCTAAAAGAATAACATGTTGGGAGGTATCTAGTAATGTCCTTCCACGTTTGAAATGAAGATAAAACAGTATTGTCCCATAGGTTTGGAAATGTACAATGCATTACATTTTCCATCACATTTCTACAAATAGTGTAAGACCATAAGCAAAGAATGCCCTATAGAGTATAAAAATAACTGATTAAAAGAATGGTCCTGGGGTCAATGATTAAGAAGTCACACCTCATTTGACCTCATTATAGAATGCCAATATAGAAACTCCATGTTGAATTTAAGTTTCATTTGGGAACTCTGTGTATATAACAAGAGAGAGCAATCTGTTGCACTAAGAATACTGTAGCTGTATGCAATCAAAAAAAGAGAAAAAGTCATGCAGCAAAAAAAAATATCCTCAGAATTATTGCTCAGTGCAAACAAGAAAGTTGCCCCTTGGCCTTATTTCTTCTAAAAAAGTAGATTCTGACAGTGATAAATGCAAATGTTCATTCTGTTGCCCTTACAAACTGATGTGTCAATTCAGTTTAACACTTTTTTGGGATAGGAAAACGTAGCTTGGAGATAAACTTCTGACATTCGGGCAGGAGCATAATTCTTTGTATCACTCTCTAGATTGTCAGACTCTATCAACAACGAAGGTCCTAGACAAATTATTTTCACAAGGGGGTGTGAATTTTTGGAGATGTCCATTACTATTAATCTACTGCTTAGATTTTGGTCATTCCTATTGTCTTATGGAGTCTTTCCAATAATTCAAAAATTTGCTTAATAGTGTATTATGAATCTAACAAATTTATCTGACACATCTGATAGCACACAAGGGTCTACCTAGAGCAGTGGTATAGAGGCATGAAACTCAACCTTGACAAGTGACTATGGGTTCTGCCTCCCAAGGACAATTCCATCTGTCCGTCCATTACCCTGGGTGGGGCATCACTGACCCCCTCAGAGAGGGTTCGCAACTTGGGCGTCCTCCTCGATCCACAGCTAACATTGGAACAACATCTCTCGGCTGTGGCGAGGGGGGCATTTGAATAGGATAGCCTGGTGCACCAGTTGTGACCCTTTTTGGACAGGAAGTTATTGCTCATAGTCGCTCATGCCCTCATCACCTTGAGGTTTGACTGCTGCAAAGCTATCTTTGAAAAGTGTTCGGAAACTTCAGATCATGCAGAATGCAGCCGCGAGAGCTATCGTGGGGATACCTAGATTTGCCCACATTTCTCCAACACTCTGCAGCCTGCACTGGCTGCCGATCAGTTTCCGGTCACAATTCAAAGTGTTGGTAATGACCTATAATGCCCTACATCGCATTGGATCAGAATACCTGCGGAACCGCCTTCTGTTGCACAAATCTCAGTGACCAATAAGGTCCCACAGAGTTGGCCTTCTCTGGGTCCTGTCAACTAAGCAATGTTGTCTGGCGGGCCCCAGGGAAGAGCCTTCTCTGTGGTGGCCCTGGCCCTCTGGAATCAGCTCCCCTGGAGATTAGAACGGCCCCCACCCTCCTTGCTTTTCTCAAGTTACTTAAGACCCACCTTTGTCACCAGGCATGGGGTAACTGATATACCCTGAGCACATATAGTTTTATGAATGGTATGATTGTATTGAATGGTTCTTAATGATGTTTTTTTTTAATGTTTTGTTTCTTTTTAAATATTGGATTTGTATATTGTTATGATTCTTGTGAGCGGCTCCGAGTGTCCGTAGAGGGGCGGCATACAAATCTAGTAAATTATTATTATTATTAATTATGAAGTGACAGTCAAGAGCACTGCTATTTTAAGAGGAGAGCATAACTGAACTCAAAATTATTGTCCATAATAATTAGGACATAGCTGCAAAACTCATCCATTTTGGTGCAATAATTTTATGTAATGTCCTAACAGTTATATTGTTTGGGAAAGCACCTCTGTGTGACAAAAGTGAATGACACAAGATATTATAAATTTAGAACCCCAAATATTATCAATGGTTTTACCATTCTCTTCAAATTTCAAATTATTATTTTCTCCCTATTCTACCACAGTAATTGAAGAGAAGCAGGCAGGCAGGCATGCAAGTTTAACAGGAGGGTCGGATATGGTGAAGTATATATTAACCATGATTGTAATGAGCAATTGGCCTATCGGTATATACAGTGTTTCTGGACAATTTTAACTCTTACAGAATGCAGAAAGGATTCTCATTTTTTATTTTTTATTTTTGAAGTATATTAACACTCTTTCTCTCTTGACATGAAAGAAGGGGACAAACCTTTTTTCATCATCTCCTGATTTATTATTTTCAATTGTTCTTTCCTCTCCCAACTTGTAACACTTAGAAGTTTATATTTTGCAGGTCCTTGATATGTTAGTACTCATTTGTGGGAAGAGTACATTTCAATATAACTAACAGCCATATTTTATTCCCTGAGTTGTGAAACCCATATGAAACAAATATTGCATGTGATATCCCTGACAAATATAATATTATACCTCACCTTGTATAGACAGGAGGGGGAAGAAAGCATCAGATGGATTCTATCTGAGATTACAACCCCATTTTAGAAAATGTTTAACTTAGAAAGAAGAAAATGAATGCCAGAAGTCAGAGAGATTACTTTAAACACAAGCCTGTCATTTTACATGATGGAAATCCTGTAATGCACTGCATCTTTCCAATATAGTTGTAACATTCCGGCTGTCAAGCCACAAATGAATATCAAGGCCATTACCACATCCTGTATATCAAAAAACCCCAAGCTAATCTGCTGAAATTTCAATATATAGTAGCCATCCTATCACACCAGCAAAGTTCTTTATTCCTTTAATATTTAATGTCAAGGATTCAATATGGCTCCTACAGTTCCTGTTTTGATTGATTCTGGCATGCATACTAACTGTCTTAGACAGCTGTGAAGTGTTCTATTGTTAAAAAGTTATGATATGTATGTCATTACTTACCAAGCACATATAAATTATATTAAAGTAACCAAAATATATTTACAATCGCCAAAGTATGGCACAACTTATAAGCATCCCGATGTTTGGAAATTGGGAGTTGAAAAATTTGACACGCCAATACCAAGAGAATCATCTAAAAATACAGGAAGAGTCAGAAATATTTATGATAAATTTAGTTAATCCTATATTCAAGTTATGTGTATTTAACACGTTGCAATAATAATAATAATAGTAAGTGTAGTTTTGATATTGTTATTATTGATTGGTGGCCATACACACAAATTCAGGTAAAATGGCATCAAGACAAAAAGAATAATGGAATCCAGGAAAAGGATAGTGTATTAGATAAATTAATATTAGGTCAGGAAAAATTTTTTATAACCAGGCTATATAACTTTTTAATTGAGTACAAAATGGAAACGGAAATAGTTAAAGGAAACATGATTAGTTGAGCTAAAAATGTAGGACATAACATATATTTAGAACAATGGGAATTAATGTGGAAAAATGTTAAAATAACAAAATCTGTTCCATATAAAGAAAATATCCAAAAAATGTTCTACAGATGGCATTTAGCACCAGCCAGACTAGCCAAAATATATCCAAAACTGAAAACAAATTGTTGGAGGTGTAAAAATAAAAATGGGACTTTCTTTAATTTATTGTGGACATGGCCCCAAATAAAAAAGACATGGAAAAAACTCCAAGGATGGATTTTCGATATTACCACAGTTAAACTGAGATTAAAACCAGATGCCTTTCTTCTAGGCATAATAAATCAAAAACTTTAAAAAGACAATTATTATTTAATACAACATATGATTACTGCAATTAGAATTACAATAGCACAAAATTGGAAAAAAGAAGAAACACCATCAGAAAGAGAAATGATAAAAAATATATACGACTGTGCAGAAATGGACAGATTAACCGAAAAACTTAAAAATAAAGAAGAATCAAAAGTATGATGAAACCTGGGAAAAAAATTATGACTGGGTAGAGACAAGGAAAATAATAATAATAATAATAATAATAATAATAATAATAATAATAATAATAATAATAATAATAATAATAAATAAACTAGATGTTCTTAAAATCATTCCGAGACACAAAATTAAGATCAAACCAATCTGACTTTAGATTAATTGTATGATAGAACAAATGTGTGACAACCGCTGATGTCACAAGCTGCATATTGATATCAAAAAGAAAAAATAGAACTGTTAGGTCAACAGTTCAACGGGGAGGGAGGGGAAACTAGGGGCAGCTCTGTATAAAGTATTTTAGAATTTAAGCACAACAACTATACAAATAATAATTATACTCTGAAATGATACAATATGTACAACACTATATACCTGCTCTTTTTAATCTTTGTATTGTAATAAAAAAATATTTTTTTAAAAACAGTAAGTGTGGTTTTGAAACCAATGCACAATGTAAAGTATAGAAATAAAGGCAGCAGAAACTGGAGCCCTCCTAGACAACTAGAATCATCAGATAGAGGCTTAGCTTACCATTCACCTGAATACCAATGTAGAAAAATAAAACTTAGCAAATCCAGAATTAGTCCTACCGCTATGTAAAAAGAGACAAACCAATGTAGGTAATAAATTTAAGGCATTATTCAAAGGCTGCAAATTATTGAAAATTTAGACTATATTTTTCATTTTGAAAATAGTCTTGGGTTTTCAATTATCAGCCTGAGAAAAGTCAGTCTGAATGATGTTGTGTTGAGCCATCAAGAAGCACCTTAACTTTTCCTCAATAAGGTGAAGATAATAAGATAGTAAGACTAATAAGGACTAAACTCTCTAGAGTTAAGATACTGAATATTCTGGTGACTTATCTAAAATAATTTTAGAACAGTTTCTTCACAATGAGGAAAAATAAAACCCTTCTGAGTTTGCATTGTAAATGGTTGGCACAGTGGGAGATGGATTTAAAGAAATGACCTGAGTTAATTTGAGTTGTGGGTCACTCATATGTACAAAGAGGCATAAAAGTTCTCACTCCAAAAATGTGAGGAGAAAGTGTCTTTCCCCCCTCTGTTTCCCTCAGTATTTATCTCCAAGAATTCTCAAATGTTGAAAATGTTAGTCAGAGACTAACCCTGAAGAGTTGGGTTGGGATTTGCTGATTTGTGCGGGGGGGGGGGATTCCCTTTCCTTCAACATCAATCCCATTTCTGTTTAATTACATATTTTAGGTTAGGTTCTTCTCTCCTTTTTAGAACTTGCCTTCTATTGTCAGAATAGAAAAGCCATGGGAAAGTATGCATAGGGGAAGGGGAAATTTGTTTGGCCCATGTCCTTTAAAATGAACTTCAGGTGAATGTCTGAACAAGACTTTAGTCAGTGGGATGTCTTCATTTTTCAAACTGTAATTCTCAAGGAAAATAAAGGCATAATTTGCAAGTACAGTGGTACCTCATGATACGAACCCCTCGTCTTACGAACAACCCGAGATACGAACCCGGGGTTCAGAAATTTTTTGCTTCTTCTTACGAACGTTTTCCTTCTTACGAACCTGCCGCCGCCGAGAAGCCCCGCCGCCAGGCTGTTGCTTTTTGAACCAGCTGGGGGGCTTCTCGGCAGCCTCCCGAATGCTGAACCTGGAAGTTCGGGTTTGGCGTTCAGGTTCAGGAGGATGCTGGGAAGCCCCCCGGCTGTTTTAAAAGGTGACAGCCAGGCGGCGGGGCTTCTCAGCGGCCTCCCGAACCCGAACTTTTGCCGAACTTCCGGGTTTGGTGTTCGGGAGGCTGCTGAGAAGCCCCGCCGCCCGGCTGTCACCTTTTAAAACAGCCGGGGGGCTTTTTGGCGGCCTCCCGAATGCCAAACCCGGAAGTTCGGGTTTGGCGTTCGGGTTCAGGAGGACGCTGAGAAGCCCCCCCCCCCCTCTGGCTGTTTTAAAAGGTGAAACCCGGGCGGCGGCGGTTTTTTGCGTTTTTTTTTCGTTGCACGGATTAATTGATTTTACATTGTTTCCTATGGGAAACAATGTTTCGTCTTACAAACTTTTCATCTTACGAACCTCCCCCGGGAACCAATTAGGTTCGCAAGACGAGGTATTACTGTACTTAGACCAGCAGAAGTCAAATAAATAGAGCTGAGTGATGTGATTACCTTATGTACCTTGAAAGACAATTTGTTAACCTTCCTTTTGTAGTATTGACAATGCTGTTTTTGTGAAATCTACCAAGATCAACCCACCAATTCTGACAAGGCAGGCTATTGTATATAAACAGAGAACAGACTTTATTTATAGACGCATCTGTCTACAGTGGTGTTTACCATCCTGTTAGATCTGGCAGGAGAGCAATGTTCCAGGTGCCATCTGTAAGGAAATGCATCTGTTAGCACTCAGCAGGAACAGCTTTCTGTCATTGTGAGCAACATCTGGAATTTCACCTACCCAGCAATTAATTACCTCAACTCTACTGGCCCTTTCCAAGACACTAAAAACAGAGTTTGCCTTCATTTGTAGCCTAATAATATAGTTTTAAGATTAACCTGGGTGTTTATAAGTGTTCCCAGCTGCTCCTCCTAGATTACTCTATAGTCTCTGCAGGACCCTTTCACACTATCTCTCTCTCTCCTCTTCACTGTCTGACTCTTCTGACAGCCACATAGGCCAACCATGCCCAGACGACCCGGTTCATCTTGCTCAAAGTTTGTTATCAAAGGACCTGGCTGCGACCCAACCACAACACAGCCTATAAATTTATTAAATAAAAACATATTTAAAAAAAAAAAACCTTGATTACAAATGAAACATGTAGCAGTAGTGTGTTGTGATTGTTAAAACAGCAAATCTCCTTATAGGCTGCATCATGCGTAATAGTCTAATTTTATTCTTGCTTTATTTATGGGAGGTAACAGTTCCGATTTTGTGATATTTACTGGAATCCTGCAAATTAACTGTCTGTCTCTTCAACTAGGCCTCAGAGAAAGGAGCCACAGGCATTGCCTCTCACCTTAAGATATATGACTTTGCACTGGCATGCCTCTGAGATTCTGCCAGCTGTTTTAATTTCCGATGGAAAACACCTCCTTGATTATAACTCACCTGGTTTTCTTTTGGGAGAGAGGAAATGGTTGCAGCAGAGTTATTCATTTCTCTGTGGCTCCATAGCAAAAGAAAAAAAATCCTATTAGAGTTAGGAAAAACATATTTTTATTATATATTGTAGATATTGTCCTCCTACTGTTTTAATTCCTACGTTGCTTTTGAAGAATAACACTGTCTTGCAGACATTACAAAAACCAGACTGAATAAAAAAGATAAAAGATACCTAACCCAAAGTAAACTAGCATTTTTTTAAAAAAAATTGTCTGATCACTAGAAAACATTTATTGGAATATAGAATTATTACCGCGTAGTTTAAAAACAAGTATATATTAAATAATGACTGTGTCTCAGACTCCCTAAGAATATTAGTTTCCAGCAGGAGCCTTCCTTTTTTTAGAGTTCTGTGTTGCTAGGAATATCTACAAGTCTGATCCATTGTTAGATCTCAGTATTTCTTCACAAAACATCTAAAAGTGCCCGTTGCCATTATTCACATCAGCACTGCTTGCCATCCTCCCATGATTAGTTAATTATTGCCCTTGCTAATTTTTTCCAATTCCTAGACATGGATTTAGGCTGTTGGGGTGTTGTTTTTTTTTTGCCATGCTGAAATGCATATTGCTTGGGAGGGGGAATCAATCAGGCATATGAAACTGCATTTTGGAAACACCCCCCTTTTTTTCTTACTGACCCGCTTTTCCCAAACGCATCAATTGGAATTTACGGAGAAGCTAGCTTATATCACTGAGTATAACGAAGTATAAGATGGGTTGTGTTGCCACCTGTTGCTGGAGAGAGTCAATTGCAATTGTAAAAAATCTAGCTATATGAGTGTAGGCATTATCTCCCCAACATATCTTCATTTGGCTAACTGCCCCCTCCTTGTTGTTATCATTTACTCAGAAATTTCTGTGGTGATCTTACTGATATTTGATATTTCTCCTGCTCCTGTTAAATTCTGCTTGTTGCTCCAGCAAAAGTAAAAGCTGGAGATAAATTTTTGAAGGAAAGTTGCAGGAATTGGGTATGTCTAGTTTAATGAAAATAAGGACTAGGGCTGACATGAAAGCAGTCTTCCAATATCTAGGAGGTCCTCTTCAAATATAGAAGAGGAGGTCAACCTATTTTCCAAAGCACCAGAAGGCAAGACAAGAAGCTATGGATGAAATAGATTTAATATCTACATGAAACTGCTGGGTGAGATCACCCAAGGGCATGGAGTGAGGTATCATCAGTATGCAGATGATACCCAGCTTTACATCTACATCCCTTGTCCAGTCAGTGAAGCAGTGGAAGTGATGTGCCGGTGCATTGGAGTGTCAAACTCAACCCTGATAAGATGGAGTGGCTGTGGGTTTTGCCTCCCAAGGACAATTCCATCTGTCCATCCATTACCCTGGGGGGGATTACTAACCCCCTCAGAGAGGGTCCACAACTTGGGCGTCCTGCTCGATCCACAGCTCACATTAGAGAAAATCTTTCGGCTGTGGTGAGGGGGGCGTTTGCCCAGGTTCACCTGGTGCACCAGTTGCGACCCTATCTGGATCGAGAGTCACTGCTCACAGTCACTCATGCCCTCATCACCTCGAGGCTCGACTACTGTAATGCTCTCTACATGGGGTTACCTTTGAAAAGTGTTCAGAAACTTCAGATCGTGCAGAATGCAGCTGCGAGACCAATCATGGGCTTCCCTAAATATGCCCATGTCATACCAATACTCCGCAGTCTGCATTGGTTGCTGATCAGTTTCCGGTCATAATTCAAAGTGTTGGTTATGACCTATAAAGCCCTTCATGGCACCGGACCAGATTATGTCTGGGACCGCCTTCTGCTGCACAAATCCCAGTGACCAGTTAGGTCCCACAGAGTGGGTCTTCTCTGGGTCCCGTCAACTAAACAATGTCATTTGCCAGGACCCATGGGAAGAGCCTTCTCTGTGGTGGCCCTGGCCCTCTGGAACCAACTCCCTCCAGAGATTAGAATAGCCCCCACCCTCCTTGCCTTTCGTAAGCTCCTTAAAACCCACCTCTGCCATCAGGCATGGGGGGACTGAGATATTATTTTCCCCTAGGTTTCTACAATTTATGCATGGTATGCTTGTATGTATGATTGGTTTTATAACAAGGGTTTTTAGCTGTTTTAGTATTGTATTGTCACATGCTGTTTTTACCACTGTTGTTAGCCGCCCCAAGTCCACAGAGAGGGGCGGCATACAAATCAAATAAATCAAGTAAAAAAAATGAATCAAGGAGAGAAGTGATCTAGAACTAAGGAGAATTTTTTTTTGACAGTGAGAACAATTAATCAGTGGAATGGGTTGCCTTCAGAAGCTGTGAGTGCTCCATCACTGGAGTTATTTAAGAAGTGATTGGACAGCCATTTGTCTGAAATGGTATTGGGCAGGGTTGTGAAATTCCTGTCTGGGTGCATCATGCAATGGCCATGGCTATGTCCTGTTTAGCAAAGTCCTGATACATCACGTGATGCCGCTGTGATTATGTGAGTTTGAAACCCTGGTATATGATTTCCTGCTGGAGCAGGGAGTTGGACTAGAATACCTCCAAGGTTCCTTCCAAAACTAAACAAAGAAGACAAATGTATTCAGGAGAATGCAATCCTCCAAAAAAAACCAACAACAATTGCACAAAGTTTGTACTCCCCAAAATTTGTTACTGCAACCTTGCTAATATTTTTAGCAAATCTGTGCCAGGTGAATCAGAATGGAGGAGGATGTTGTCTGCATATATCTTTTACAAAAGAAAAACACTAGGAAAGATCTACTGAAATGTTTTTTAGTGACTTGGTAGCTATGATTTACTTGTAGGAGATCCAAACTTAAAATACAATTTATTTCTTTTTAGAAATAAGTTAAGTTCTTTTGTAACTCTTTTAGGATATTCCATGTCCCACTGAACCATCTGGAACCATCTTATTTACTGATGAACATTGGCTTGAAGAAATCCATTATCCCATTCCCAACTAATACAGGATTTGGATTTGGACAGTAGCCCAGCAGTTGCCCTGTAAGATTATTGTTGTGATTCCGTCTGAGGCTCCTCAGGGAACGGCTGAACCTCTGCTGGCTCCATGCTCAGAGGGGGAGGATGAGGAACAGGAGGAGGAGGAGGAGGCCCAGGCAGACGGGGAGGAGGAATATCAGGCCGAGGGAGAGGGAGAACAGCCTGAGTCCCCCGGGGTGGAGCTCTCCCCAGCAAGCAGCCTGGAGTCCTTAGATGAAAATGCACAAGCCATCATCGATCTCAGGCAGAGAAGAGCAGCACAATGAAGGGGACAATTAGCCAGGTATTTCCAGCCCTAAATAGGCAACAGCTGGGTTTGGGTGTGGTTCTCCCCAGAAAGGCTGAAAAGGCAGACCCATCCTTCCTGTATTGTGGAGTATTATCTTTGGGAGTCCTGGGACCTGGCTGTGATCTTTGGCGTCTCTGATTCTGGCTTGTGGCCTTGAAGGCTGAAACCTTGGGGGGAAAGGCATGGGTCTTATTCTCTACAGTGGTGTGTGTGCCAGCAAGAAGTCTGCTGTATTGTCTGGCCGTCAGGACTCTGCTGTGAAGCCTCATAGCCTGCCTGTTGGGAAGAACAGGTTTTTCTCTGTGTTTATTTTTCAAACTATAAAGTGCCTTTGCTTTTACCAGCGTGTCTGGCTGTTTTTTCCAGTTGGTGTTGAAGTCTGGGGGCACCCAGACAGAACAGATTATAAGCAGAGGAAAATGCGCATATGCCTTGCATATGAGTTAACAATGCAAACATCAAATAAGGAGGACTGTGTTTGATCCTTTAAAACAAAAGAAAAATATGTTACAATATTTCCACATCTTCTAAAATAACTCTAAATTTGAAGGCATAAAATGTTGTATGTATGGCCTTATTGTGTGTTATGATTCGAGCAGATCAGGATGACAAATATTGATATTTTCTGTCAAAATTGCCTGAGTGTTTTCTCTATATATTAAAAGACAATCATGTCATTACGTAGCATCTGAGCAAAACTCTAAAAATTCCAAGCAATTAACTTTTCAGGGAATGCTGCCCGAATTGTCTTTGGATATTATGCACGAGCCACTCCAAGTCCACAGAGAGGGGCGGCATATAAATCCAATAAATAAATAGATGGATACATTCAGTACCCTCTTTTTTTTTTTTGCAAAGGAAGATGTAAATAGACTTTTTGTTATTTTGTTGAGGTAATCAAATAACAGGTGTTTCTAAAATGTTCCAGTCAATGTTCCCTCTAATTTTTTTCCGGTGTGGGTAGAAAAGTATAGTGTCTGAGTGACAGTCCCTTTGGGACTGGGCGGCATAGAAGTATAAATAAATAAATAAATAAATAAATAAATAAATGAATGAATGAATGAATGAATGAATGAATGAATGAATAAATAAATAAATAAATAAATAAATAAATAAGGAAAAAATTCCCTTCTTTTTTATTAAAAGAACCTAGTAATTAAAAAAACCCAAAATCCATTACTATTAAAAGTAAAACTGCCAGCAAAACTATTAATAAAAACAGGTGAGGATGGCTGCCTCCAGCCCGCCTGCCCGATCCCCCCCTCTTTCTCCTCCGCTGCAAGAGAGGCGGGGCAGGCTCTCCCCATCTCCCATCTACTTTGAACATTCAAAGTAAGAGTGAAGGGTTTTCTTATTTTGAATGTTCCGGGGGGCTGGCAGGGAGATGGGGAGAGCGCACGCTGGCTGCCTCCCGCCCGCCCAATTCCGTCTCTCTTTCTCCTCCGGAGAATGCCTGCCCCGCCTCTCTTGCAGTGGAGGAGAAAGAGAGGGGGATCGGGCAGGCAGGCTGGGGGCAGCCGGCGCGTGCTCTCCCCATCTCCCATCTACTTTGAACATTCAAAGTAAGAGCGAAGGGTTTTCTTATTTTGAATGTTCCGGGGGGCTGGCAGGGAGATGGGGAGAGTGCGCGCCAGCCCGCATGCCCCACATTGTAAATCACTTTTGCCAGCCTCCAGAGAATGCTGGCCCCACCTCTCTTGCAGTGGAGGAGAAAGAGAGGGGGGCAGGGCCGAGAGGCCAGGAGCGCGAGGGGGCCGGAGGCACCATGGAGAGGCAGGGGCGGCCACGGCTCCCTTCTACTGCCTGCACCTCCCCGCCCGCCCCCTCTGTGGGCTGGCAGGGGGATGGGGAGCGTGCGACGAGGAAAAGGGTGCATGGGGGGTATTTTGGAGCACACGCATGCACACGCGCGCAGCTTACGGGAATCAGTGGTTCCAGTCCACTATTCTGCTAAAGAACTCACCCAGGGTTTGGTGGTGCCACAGATCATATTCTTTTAATCCAAATTGTTCAGCCAGTTTTAGTCTTTACAAATTGCCTCCACCGAGAAGGGGCTTTCCGCATGCGTCCAGAGTAGACGCTCCCACGGAACGCTCTCCAGATGTGATTAAAGAAAACAAATCTTAACCCTCAACAGCCCTCCCAAGCTAAGTGAAAGTGATTTATGAGATAGAGAACTTGAAAGAGACTTCGAAAACCTGCTCGGATCAGCTAAAAAGAGGAGTTATAGACCAGAACTTCACTGCTAAAAAGTGAGTAAAACGACCAAGGGAAATGGCCACACTCCTCCAGGCATTTACTAACGTGGGGGAACAACTTAAAGAAATGCAACTAGCCATGAAAGAAATGACAGATGGCATGAACGAACTGAAAGTTCAATCCAAAGATCAGGAGATAAGGATCTTGAAACTGGAGGCTGATAGGAAAAAACAAGAGCAGCGTATAAACAATTTGGAGGACAGGCAGAGGAGATCAAACTTACGATTGAGGGGCTTTAAGCAGGATTTTGGTGAAAATAAGAAATTAACCCAATTGATTTACCAATGGTTCCTGGAAAGTAAAATCACAGTGGACTTGGATGAAATTGAGAGAGTCCATTGGGCTTACGGTCCTCGGAAATTAACCAACCAAAAAGATATTCTGATAAGATTTGCCCTGGAGCGGAGAGCAGCCGAAGTTTTTACACAGCTTAAACAAACTGCAAATCTTCATTATAAAGGCTCTCCTGTCCGTGTCTTGAAAGATTTATCTCCCCAGACGCTGATGTTAAGAAACCAGATGAGACAAGTGACGAATATGCTGCATCAGAATAATCAGCGTTACACATGGAAACTTCCAGCCACGATTCTGATTTTCAAAAATGACAAGACTTATTCTGCGAGCTCCCTGGAAGAAGGAATGCAAATGCTTCGACAGCTGGGAATAAATCCAGATATAAATCACCAAGCAATGTCAACAAAAGATACAATTAGAGCTGAAGGGGGGGAAAGCAATTTCTCTGTTATCTATAGGAGATCCCAGCAGCCAAGAGAAGGAGGAAAGAATCATCGCATTAGAAAAGGAACTAGCTTTACTCCGAGAAAAGGGAAAGAAGGAGGAGGGACGCGTCACACGCCAAAAGAAGAAATAAGAAACAAGTATTTCATTGTATAACTGGTGTTGTTCCCAGCTGACTAACTTTTTGGGTATTTTTTTCCCTTTAATATCTAAAGGAAGGAATGGGGGTGTGTGTGAGGGTTACTATTTGACTCTTAAAGGAGTATTTTTGTTAGAGCGTACTAGAGGGATAGCAAAGCCATGGGTGCCTCTCGGAGCCAATGGAGTTTTCTTCCATTGATTCCCCCCTGGGGGAATGTTGAGGGAGGGGCACTTGGGTGGGGGTTCAAGATTATAAATGGAGAATCTTCCAATATGCTTCGCTTTACAGAGGGGAGAAACATAATTAAAAGGAATGGGTGAAAAAGTTCTGATGTCACTAAATGTAAACGGTTTGTCGTCACAGATCAAACGTTACAGAATCATGAAACTGGCTAGGGATAAAAAAGTAGACTTTCTATTTTTATCAGAAACACATAAGGGGAGAAAAAGAAATGATAAATTAACAAACTGTAAGGATTGGGGAGGGGTATATGAGTCCAGAAGCAAAAATAATAAAAGTAAAGGAGTGGCAATCTTAATAAATAAAAGAGTTCCTTTTGAATTGACCCAGACTAAAAGGGACAAGGAGGGAAGGATGTTATTTGTTAAAGGAAAAATGAACGATAAGGTAATAACATTAGCAGTAATTTATGCGCCAAATGTAAACACAAAGCAATTTATATTAAATACAAAGCGTAAATTGAATAACTTCGCAGAAGGTACAGTGATTTTGGCAGGTGATTTCAATATTGAACTGATAGCAGGGAAACAGGGAAAAAATAATTTGCCATTAAATAAATTAGGTATGATGGATCTTCATGACGAGGTGACAAATAGAGCCACGTTCTATTCAGCTAGGCATAACAAGTTTAGCTGCATCGACTATATATTAATGAACAAAATCGGGAATGCATATCTTAAAAGAGCTGAAACTGAAAGCATTTGGTTATCTGACCACGCCCCATTATTAGCAGTAATTGTATTTGACTCAAACAATAAACAAAAAATATGGAGATACAATCCTATTGTGTCAGGAAGAGAAGAAAATAAATTGAAACTCCAAAAAGAATTGATTGAATATTTTAAATTAAATGACACGGGAAATATGAAGCAATCAACAATTTGTGATGCACATAAGGCCTTTATGAGAGGGAATTGTATCAGTACCGAAATTTATATTTAAAAAAAATGTGAGACAGAAAGGAAAAAATTAATTAAAGATATTGAATTAACTCAAGAAAGATTGAAAAGTACAAGAAATGGGGAGTGGAACAATTTACTAAAAATTTTAAGAAAACAACTGAGACTTATGGATCAACAAATATGGAATAATATGAGATTGATTGTAAAGCAGAAAATTTTGGGATGGGGCAATAAATCAATGAAACAAATGGCAAATTATTTAAAAAAAAGAAAAGAAAAATCTTGTATAGTTGCTTTAAGGGACAAGAAAGGTGTTACAAAACGTAGTAATGATGAATTGCAAAAAATAATGAAAGAGTTTTATGAAGAGTTATATAAAAAAGATCAGATTATTTTGCAAAATATAGAGACTAAGGAGAAACTAACTGATGAAGATAAACAAATGCTAAACAGGACAATAACAAATGATGAAATTATTAGAGTTGTTAATGGACTGAAACCTGCCAAAGCTCCAGGCCCAGACGGACTTACGGGGGAATATTATAAGACTTTTGGGACTCAATTATTACCTCATTTGGGGAAACTATTTAATAACATACTTCAAACCTTCAACATTCCACAGTCATGGAAGACATCCGAGATTATCACTATTCCAAAACCAGATCGTGATTTGTTAGATCCGGGATCCTATCGCCCCATCAGTTTATTAAACCAGGACTATAAAATATTTATGAAAATTATAGCAAATAGGATAGAGAGTATCTTACCAAAAATAATTGGTGAAGACCAATATGGATTTGTTAAAGGAAGAAAGATTCACGAACCAATTAGAAATGTTGTTAATGTGTTACACCATGCTACCACTACCAAAAAGAAATTATGTGTTCTGAAATTAGATGTGTACAAAGCATTCGACAAAGTTAATCATAATTACCTATTTCAACTTTGTAAGGAATTAAATATGGGAGAAAACTTCTGTCAAATTATAAAAGAAATTTATAAGGATAATATGGCCTATATTAGGGTAAATGGAAATAGAACAGAGAAAATTAATATCCAAAATGGAACTAAGCAGGGGTGTCCACTCTCCCCCACTTTGTTTGCAATGGCAATTGAGGTTCTAGCAAATAAAATTAGAGATGATAGGGATTGGAAGGGCTACCGAATTGGGAAACTCGAATTGAAATTAAATCTCTTTGCAGATGATGCCATAATACTGTCTGAAACCCCCATTGAAATGATGCGAAAATTAATGGTGGTACTTCAGGAATTTAAAGACCAATCAGGTCTATCAATTAATATTGAGAAATCAGAAATATTCTGTTTGAATATAGGTCCCAAAGAGCAAATCGAGATACGAAAAAACTCAGGATTGAAATTAGGATGTAAAAAAATGAAATACTTAGGAATTTGGTTATTTAAAAACCCAAATAAAATTGCTGAGGCAAATTATAACTTAATATGGAAAAAAATGCAAAAGCAAATTAAAAAGTGGAAAGATAAAAGTTTGAAAAAAAATTGCCAAAGTAAGAGCTCTTAAAATGATGATTATTCCAAAAATGATGTATTTATTCCAAGTTTTACCAGGTACCTTCCCAGGAGTAAAACTAAGGGAATGGGACACTAAAATGAATTATTGGATTGAAGGAAATAAAAAACCTAGAACAAGGAAACGATGGCTGATTGCCAGAGAAAAAGATGGAGGATGGGGTACCCAAATTTAGAATTATAGAGAGAGGCATTTCAAATAGAAAGATTAATGGAATTATAATTATTGACAGAAAAGAAGTGGGTGAAACTTGAAAAGGAGATTAACAATGTTAAAAACAAAGAGATTTTATTTAAAAAATGGAGCAAAATTGAAATCAATAGATTAGCCGATCCTTTGAAAGCAGCTGTAGATATTTGGTCAAAATGGCAAGGGAAATTAGCAAATAGGAACTCAAAATTATCAACGTTGCATGTTTTGAATATAAATAATGACATTAACCTAGATAGGGTTATAAAGGAATTAAACGATAAAGGCATAATGAGAATAGAACAATTATACGAAACAGACGGAAGAGTTAACAGAACTCGCCTCGAATGGTGGTTGGGCCAACAAAAATGGTTGCATATTAATGCAATATGCAAATATTTGAATAAAACGGAGATTAAAGAGGCATTTTTAAGAGAAGAAAACTGTCTAGAGAAAATACTGAAAGAAAAGAGTAATGATTCAAAAGGACAGGCTAGTAAGATTTATAGTTATGTTATTACAAGTGGAAGAGGAAGTGATTAAAGGCCTAACAAAATACTGGCAAAACGAATTACAGATCAATGAAAATGAGATGGAAGAAGTAGTAGAAAATATATATAAGATAAAGAACACAAGAATTAGAGAAATGAGAAGGAAAATCTTACACAAATGGTACTTCACGCCAGTAAAACTAGCACACTTCCAGAGGAAAGGAAAAGGAAACTGTTGGCATGGTTGCCAAATAAAAGGAGTTTTTATGCACATGCTCTGGGAATGTGCTGAAGTTCAAAAATTTTGGAAGGAAGTACAGAATGAAATTAACAATATGTTAAACATTAATTGGATAATCAGGAAAGAATTAGCAATACTAGTTAAACATGGGGAATTACGAGAATTTAGAGAAATCAAAACAGCAGCCTTGGAAAGTGCACAAGCAGTAGTGGTATTAGGGTGGAAAGACAGCAATAAATGGACAATCCAAAATTGGTACTGGTACATGGTGGACCACATTCACTTTGAAATTACGGAATCAAGAATAATTAACTGTGATGAAAATAAATTGGAGAAGCTGATGGCACGATGGAATAAGGTGAAAGATTATATTTTACGTAGAATATTTGACGACAATGTGAAAAATAAACTTCAATTACTCTTTGTATGTAAAGGAATGTAAACCGGAGCCAAGGAAGAAATTGAAATTTACTGTAAATAACTGAACCCCCTAATGGTGGAGGGGTTATTGGTGTTGGGCACTTTTTCTTTAAGTTTTTTGTTGTTGTTGTTGTTTGTTTGTTTGTTTGTTGTGGAAAAATTTAATAAAAAAACTTATTAAAAAACAAACAAATTGCCCCCACAAAGGAATCCCAATCTATATATTTATCAGGGTATATAATAGCACAATGCATGCCACACCTATCCTGTAGTTAGAAAGCAAGAAATAATTTTCATCCATGTTGGATAACTGAAATCCACAGATAAAATTCAAGGAGTGGATAGCATCTAGCAATGATCTATTTACATGCTGGAAAGCACTCACAGAAAGCAACATTCCTGACACTTAATTTATAACATTTCTTTCCCAAGTGGGCATTTAGCAAGTACCTGCCAATACAAACCACTGCCCCTTGGATGGCATTTTTGCCCAGTTATTTATCCTGTGATATGGAGTTTGAATTTTTCAAAGCTGATTTTATGTTTACCATTCTGTCATTTGCATTTCATCTTTTATTTTTTTTTTCTATTTATTTTGTTCCCTTGAATTGCAAGTTCCTAACACAGCAGCTAAATCACTCTGAGCTCATGGGATACCATGAAATATAAATCAAACAAATAAATCTCATTATAAGAACTACAGCAACATTGATTTCACCACCTTGGTAGGGAAAATAAACTCCTGTGCTTTTACCAGATAAATTGGCAAGACTTCACTAATCACAGGCTTCAGAGTTGAAGAAACAAGTAGTGCATACAAACCTGACTATGAATATATGAACTTAGTAAAATGTCATTAAGCGTTCAAGAAGAGAGCGCAACAGGAGAGCTAGAAAAGAGATATATTAAACCTCAAGATACAATATTTTCCTATGTGCTATAAATAGAGGGACAAAACATTTGATAGAGAAAGACACATATTTAACTTCCTGTTTGTGAAGTACATTTGTCTGCTGTGGTGAAAACCTAAGAAAGATTTAAAGTTTAAATTTTGGCCTACTTTCAATTCCAGCTACTATTTGCTGATTCCATTCTTCAAAAGATTCCTTTGGAATCTTAATTTTCATAACCATCTCATACATCTGTATGTATATATAGTGTCCAGTTTTTGAAATTATAAAAATGTTTATCTACATTGAATCTTGTAAAAACCAAAATAGGATCTATTTCCTATGAGAAGCTATTCATATTTTACAATTAATCTCAAAATCTAATTGCAAGTTTCATTTTTTCTGGACTTAGTCCATTTATAATTTTATATGATCAAAATAATTTAGCTTTTTGCTGTTTATTTCAGAATCTTTAAATTCATAATCTTATAACTAAAGTTTTGTTTCTTTCAGACTTTCAGGCAGACTTTTCTAATTTGTCATTCAGAAGATCTGAAATAGCATAGAAGTACTTAAAGAGCAATTTCTGAAAGTGATTAAAATGTGAAGTTTGTGAACTTGAAAGTTACCAAGGTTATGAGCAAGATGGTTAATTCTGTTATCTCATGGTGTCAAACCTATAGAAAACAGGTGTCCTCTCATCTCCTTCAGGAAAGGAACCATGTGGAGTATATGTGGGCAATCTCTCATACTCTACTTATCAGGATAGATTCCAAGGAACTGGTATACTCACTGGTTCTTTGTTGTAGTCATTGGTTTTGGTTTTGCACAGCCATCTTGAATTTACCCTACCTCTCCCACTTTCAAGCATTTGTTTCAAAGGGGAATTTGAGTTTAAAATTAATGGGAGTACTATGGCATTGACATATTTATTTCATGATAATATTCAGGATCCTGCATTTTATTTTCAAACCGTTTCTTCAGTGAACTGCAACCTTTTGGATTCCAATTAATCCCAAAGGTCAACATACTGATAGAACATTGAACTTTATCAGGTCCATCAGTGGGCTAAGCTAAGCTTCAGGGTGGTAGAAGATATGTCCATCTTACAGCACCAGAAGCAACAATGTTACATCATAGAAAACATGCTAAAAATAATACAAGAAGAAATTCTCTAGCACCCTCTCAATGATAAAAAAGAGAAGCCTACAAAGAAAATCCTTTAAAGATTTGCAGAATGGATTTCTGCACAGCATTCGTTTAAACGTAACAGTATAAAAGAGGTATCATTACTTTTTTTAAAGACAGTAAATTTGTTCTGAAATACTGGATGAGCAGATAAGTAATGGCTGTCATCAATTGCAGGTATACAGTGGTCCCTCGATCATTGCGAGGGTTCCGTTCCAGGACCCCAAGCGATGATCGATTTTTCGCGAAGTAGCGGTGCGGAAGTAAAAACACCATCTGCACATGCGCAGATGGTGTTTTTACTTCCACCGCCGCCTGCCCTTCGCCCGCCCACCCCATTGCTCGCGCCTGGGGTTTCCCCGCGTGTGTGCCGCCCGCCCGCCCATGCCGTTGCTGGGGCCGCTTCCCAGCTGGGAAGCGGAGCTGGGATGTCCCCAAGCGCACGCGCGTTGCTGGGGCCGCTTCCCAGCTGGGAAGCGGAGCTGGGGTTTCCCCAAGCGCGCGCGCACCGCCCGCCCGCCCACACTGTTGCTGGGGCCGCTTCCCAGCTGGGAAGCGGAGCTGGGATGTCCCCAAGCGCGCGCGCGTTGCTGGGGCCACTTCCCAGCTGGGAAGCGGAGCTGGGGTTTCCCCAAGCGCGCGCGCACCGCCCGCCCGCCCACCCACGCCGTTGCTGGGGCTGCTTCCCAGCTGGGAAGCGGAGCTGGGGTGTCCCCGCGCGTGCCGCCCGCCCGCCCACGCCGTTGCTCGCGCCGCCGCTGGGGTCTTACCGGGGCAAGAGGGGGAAGACCCAGGGAAGCCGCCCAGCAGCTTATCTGCCCGGCGGGAAACTCCACCATCTACGCATGCGTGGCCATAGAAAAAAGGCACGCATGCGCAGATGGTGGAGTTTACTTCCGGGTTGAAAACTCGCGATATAGCCCTTTCGCGATGCTCGAGGACGCGAAACTCGAGGGATCACTGTATATCAACAAAACTGTCTTTATGTAGTTATTAGCTTTATCCCCTACTTTTGTTAAGGTGAAATTCAAAGGTCTATACATGAACTTTCTGGATACTCTCCCATCCCACACTTACCAAAGCAAAACCTTCTGAGTTCCAACCAGGGAATTTAAAAAATATCTCAAGTTGAAAAAGTAGTATCCTGTGATTAAGAACATCTTGAAATTAACTGACAGGGGTTTGTTGCCCAGTAAGTTTTAAGGTCTCATGAGAAAACAAAAGAAAAGTCAGAACTGACTAGAACTCTCTTGAGAAAAACGTGTTGAAATATAAAATCGGATATATTTATTGTACTGGGTGTCTAAGACTAAGGTGATTGCACTCTGGTACTCCAGAGAGATAGCAAGAAATGGCTTAGAATATATATGAAAGAACAAAATTACCAAGAGACTACAGATAACCACAATCTTAGAACAGAAAAAAAGACCTGTGAGAAAAGACAGGAAATTATGATCATAACCTTTGCTATGCAGGTTCTCCAGCATGTTTCTGAAGGATGAGATAATAAAATATCTGAAGAAATATGAGCAAGGTTTCATAAAGAGTAAATCTTGTGTGAGAAATCTAATGCAATTTTAGATGAGATATTGCTGATATTAAGTTGTGGGCAGACATACAAGGTCAAATGCAGCTTCACGATTTCTATACAGCTCCTTCTAAATATTTTCCATCGGCATATAATTTTATGCTTGTAAATAAAATTCAGTTGCACTGACAAATACATGAGTTGCTATATTGCATAAGAAGCAGTTTGCGATTATATCTCTCCAGGGAGCATTAGCAAAGAAATGCCATCATTGCAAACATTATAAATGAAATTTACCTTAAAAAATTGAAATTGCAATAGAAATAGCACAATATCACAATGGATACCTCACTTTTTACATTTCTTATTTGAAATAGACAAATCAACATCGGCTTTCTTTCACTTGCTTTTCTCCAATCTTAAAACTCATTTGTTTTGTTTCTGTATTTTTGAGAGTTTCCTGTATGATAATTTTTAGGCCCCCCTGTGTGCATTGCTCCATTACATTTTTGTATTTCAATTTATCTGAATACACATACTAAACAATGTTCCCTAGCATAATCAATTTTACAAATTATTTTCTCTAATATGCATTCTTCACTGGCTTCAGGGCGTTAAAGAGCTCTAGGAGTTATTTACTTTTCATCTCATAATCATTTGGAGAACTTAAAAATCAGTCACAAAGTAGATGTATTGTAACACTGCTCTTTGTTTCTTTGGGTTTTATCAAAGTGGATGGATATTTTTTTCCTCAGCAATATATGTAATTTTAAAATTACTTTGAATACACACTAATAGAAGCATAGTTCATTTTAAGAAGATTCTTTCTTCTGAGCTATTGCCCTTCATGCATTTACTTCTGAAAGTCTTTGTGATGTAACTTTTTCTTCTCTCCTGATGAAGTTTTAAGAAGGCAGATTAAGTATTGTGTTTGCTTAAAAGGAAAATATGAACAAAAGAGCTTTAAGGCTCAACCATGTGCTATTAGGATTAAGCAGGATGGACTGAAAAAAATGGAATGGGGAAGATGGTTTCTAATTTGCACTTGAAATATCAGTAAAAAATTATATTACAGAAAAATAACCCTGGCCCCCACGCTTTATAAACAAAGAAAGTGATATTGATTTTGACTCACATTCCCAACTCTACCTTCTACCTTAACCATGGAAATCTATAACACCCTTTTTATATACTGTATGTCACATGGTACACATAAAAAGAGGTAAGGTGTCAATCACACAGTCACATTAGAATCTAGGCTTTTAAAGAATAATAGTTATAGAAAAATATGTCTCTTAGATGTTTTATAAAACTATTATTCTATACCAAGTAACAGATAAAAAGCCTATGTGAACCCATTAAGGTTTACTTCTCATTTGACATGCGAGGATTTTTCTGAACTTGTTCAGACTGGAAACCATTCTCCTGGGGAAACACAATGCAATTTATGAGGTGACTAGAACTGCCTTGCTTTTATTTCAGCTAAGCAAGGAGCATTGTGGTTAAATAAGCAGTCCAGATTATATTACTGCATACTGACATTTTGCCATTTTCAACTGGCATTAAGTTCCTTTCAGCTAGAAAGGCCAAATTTTCAGTACATTATGGAAATATATAGGCAAAGTAAGAATATTTTTTTTCTACTTGCCATTTTCTTTTTCATGCTTGGACAGTCATTTTTATATGATTTATTCTAAGTACCGGTAGTTGAAATAAATTAGCTAGACTTAGACAAAAATAGTAATGAAATTACTATAGTAATAGAAATGAAATTATTTCAAAAGGCTTTTCAAAACTGAAAGACGGTAAGCCCAACAGTATCTCGTGAAACCTATAATGTTTTCTCTTGGGTTAATCTGTCAATCTCTGCTCATAATCCACATCTCCATTGTATTCTGTCTTCACAGAAAAAATATTTGGAATTCAAAGTTATTAACACAAAGCATGATACCAGGGGCAGGCTCATCTTACCTTGATACCTATGCACTGTGCGCGCATCACCATGTTTTCTCCTGCATGCACAATGTGTGCACAAATGCATGCATCCCCTCAAGTGAGGGAACACATGCAAAAGAGATATTTTAGCATTTTTTTGTTTCTATGCATGTGCAGAAGCAAAAAATTGTTAAAACTTTGTGCGCTTGAGTGTCCCCTTACGAGATTTTGCTTTTGTGCATGCTCAGGAAACAAAAAAGGAGCCAAAAAATTCAGGGGAAAAGTTAGTGCATGCAACAGCCCAACAAAGACAGTACCGGAGCCGTTGCGTGCAAATTATGCAATCGGCAGGCTGCTCCTGATACAGCAGAATGGACCATACTGAACCGAACACTGCATGATACATAATATAACAATTAGCAATGAAACGTTTTTCTTCTATTTATTCCTTGTGCAGCTATTGTTCTTATCACTCAGAAATAAATAAATATATAAAATGTTGATAGCTTTTAAGCATGTTGCAGGATCCAATTTGGGTCGATCATTGCGGGCAGAGTATTGTCTTCTGAGCTTTGGGACTTGTGCTGGAGCTTCATACTTGTGTTCCACAGCAAATAATAAGATTCCTTGTGATTCCTTTATTGGGGATATGTAATCACATCACACATTTCCTATACATTTTCCTACCATTCACTACTAACATAGACATGGAATTAACAATATTTATTTTTCCTTTTGTATTTCCTAAGTACTATCAGTTGCTTATAAAAAAAGTGGGAGAATCAAATCAGGACCTATCATTTTTTTAATGATAGCCCTTTGCACTCTGGGATACAGGTACTCAGGGATTCAGTTTATGGTTGGGAAGAAGTGTATTTGGAAAAAAGTATTTAATATAGTCTAGGCTTTGCCATCCTTTGCAGCCTGAGGAACACCTTATTCTGGCCTGTATGGTGGAAATTCCCCTCTCTTCTGAATATACCACAGTTACCAGGTTCAGTATATGATGGTATATAGCCTTTAAGATTGACTTTCAGCATTTAAAGGGCTTGCAGTCAGAAAATATGCTGCAGGTTCTTTAGGCTCTAGCACTTACTAGAGAAGCAGTGAAGACTTTTGAAAACATATTCAGATGCCAGGAAATGTCTATACCTACAAATACCATAATTATGCAAGCTATGATTCTGTTTCCCATGACACTCTATGGAAGCAAAAGGTGTTTTCTGAAGAAACAGGAAAGGAAGATAATACATGCTTTTGAACATTGGTGTTAATGAATACTTCTGACAATCCTATTGATATCCAAGCAAAGGAACAAATGGATCATAAGACAAATCAACCAGTGTTCCCATTTAAAGCACAAATGACCAGAATCAAGTTATCATACTTTGGATATATTATTCAAAGGCCCAGTTCTCTTGTGAAGACTATAATTGGGAAAGTAGAAGACAACCAGCAACAAGGTGGATGGACTCAGTTACAGTGGTGATGGATACATTGTTGGGAGATGCAAAGAATCAGGTTGGGAACATATTGTCCTGGAGAAAATCTATCTGTGTGGTTACTAAGGGTCAGCACTGATCCCATCCCCCAAAATGAAATATGAAATAATATCTGCACCTAGGGTTGTAATTTGAATAAATTGTGAGTTTTTTGGTCTGCTTTATAAACTAAATGCAAATAAAATTACATATGTACTGTTGTTGATTTGCATCCCCCTATTAATAGTTGTGAACATTTCCTTCTCTTTAGGATCCATGACTTCTTAATGTATATTTCATATTGCCTCAATTTTCCTTATTCCCCAATTCTGTTGTTTTATTGTTATTTTGCACACCCTTGCTCATTTAACAATTTACCAATAGCTAGTTTTATTTTGTTTTGATGAATGTCAAAATTATATGCACCCTGTCAGAAAGGAATCAATAAAACTGAATATCTGACATATTGACAGATGCCTGCTCCTCAAAACATTCACTTTTGGTGAATCAAGTGACATCTGGAGCACAGCTGGTGAAATATGTTCAGTGAACTTAATTGAACACTTGTACAATTATTGTAGTCAAAAGCTCTTGCTTGGACTATTGTAGTGTGGTCTATATATGGCTGCAGTTGAAGAATATTTATTTGGCTCAAAACACAGAGGCTCACATAGCTTTCTGCAACCACAAATTTTCATATATAGAACAGGGAAGTAGGGTTGTTGCAAGTCCCATCTATGAAAGAAATACATTTGGTGAGATCAAGAAAAAGGGGCTTCATGTAGTGGCTCCCTCCCTGAGATAAACCATTTCTCCGGAGATAAGAAGACAGGCCTCCATCTTGTTACTTTTCTGAAATGTCTTTTAACATACGGCTCTGTCAGTTGGCTTAGGGGACCCAGGTTGATTTGGAGCCAGGCAAGTGGCTTATTTCATAGTGCTTGTCATGTGAAGAGGAGTATGGGTACGGTTTTTTAATGTGTTTTTTTATTGCTGGAATCACCAGGTATGAGTATTATGTCTATACAACTTGATAAAGTTGTTTATCAAATAAGTAATTCTACTGAAGGCAATATACCAAGCAACCTAATTATACACTAGTCCTTTGTAATATTTCTAAAAACAACTGTTGATGAGAGGTTTGCTTTATTAGATTAAATATCTGTTTCCTACCATTGATTCTCAGATACAGCAATGCTGTTTCTTCTTATCTGACAAACTCAGTGCATAGAGGATTTTCAGCATTGCCTGTTTGTCACCAGAATTAATATAAACCCTTACAAACATCACTCTCTATCCCTTGATCAATAGCACCCAACAAAGAACTTGATTTTATCATTAAGCACTTTGGCAACAACATACAACCGCAAAACAAAAACAAAAACAAATGATGCTAGGCTGGAATAGATGGGCCTTGCTGTCAGCTTATAAAGAATTATATTTGGGAACTGTGAGCAATAAACATTTTTCTGCATGGAAAGCTCAACAGTAATGCAAAAAGAAAGCTAGCATTAGTTATTAAAGTATTGGCTCACTTTTTCAAAGTGAAAGCATTCATATAGTATAGTTCGGTATGTAATTATCCATCCTAACAATGAATGAGAGTGTCGACAATTTTTGCATGTATTGTGTGATTGTAGGAAGTGCATATACTGCATGTGAGTGCATAAAATAGCAACATGTATGAGAGTGTGCATGTGTATATAGGTATATACAAGAAAGGGTGTTTTCTGTCCCGGCTTCAAGCCCCCCAAAATAAGATGCACACCACCGGATTTAATAGTAAACATTTGCTACTATAAAAATCTTAGCAGTTTTGAGTCTTTTCTAAAAGCAAGAAAAATCTAATGAAGTCTTCACCACACTGCTAAGAATGTCTTAGCAGCTGGACAAAGTTTCAACAATAGGTAAACACAACAGTAATTACTAGATTGTAAAAGAGTTCCTTATCATAGACTTACAGAGGTTGGTTGGAAGCCCAGAGCTAATTAACGCAGAAAAGAATGTGGTTCTTTTAAAATCAAAAGTCGGAGATAAGCAATGCAGCAAGAGTCTGGAACAAAACGGAATTGTCCTGTACACTGAAGTGTTGTGTGACTCTGCCTTAAATAGCTTGAGGGTGTGGCCCAGTAGCCATCAGTGGTACTCACGAGTAAACCTCCTCTTGAGTAACCACTCTTGCCTCCTATAGGCCCTAGCATCAAGAAGAGGCTCCTCCTCTTCTCCTGAGTCATTCATCTCAAGAGGTACAGAAGGCCCTGGTTGCTCTTCAACCTCTCACACTTTGTCCTCTTCACTCTCAGGTTCCAGGAACACAAACCGCATGTACATTGCCACCACTGCCTCTGGTCCTCTGAATCCATTGCTAGTTGTGTAGGATGCAAACAGGCTACAACAGGGCGGGTGTTTCCACTTTTGTAAATGCATATGTACAGTTTCAAATCTCCTGGAAACGCCATAGTAAGGCAGACATAGACTATATGTTTTCTAATGCCTAATGAATTTATAGTTTTCTGAGTTGACTTGTAGATCCTCTTGTCTATTATCTCTGTTTATGTATAATTTAAATGCAGCCTTTGGACCCAAAAGAAGGTCCACTGTTCAGTTACATAATTAGGATGGTTTTGCAAATGATCCAGTTTCAACTTAGCCTTCTTCAGGCTCATTTAGTAGGTGATAAAGAAAACTTGTACTTGAAATTCTGTTGAGCTGCTGTGCCAGTCAGAATAGATAATCCTGAGATAACTAGATAGATATAACATTACACATTCTAAAAATCACTCACCCCGGATGAGTCTTTGAATTCTAAATTTCTGTTCAATATGCTCTAAAAACAATTAATAACTCTACTAATTGGTTTTGGCAATAGATTAATGGAAGACAGAAAACCAAGGTCAAATGATGATGTAACTAAGATTGTTATGTGTCTGGAGCATAAGGTGCTTCATTATCACCAGTATGTACTAGGAAATGGAAAATTACAGGGATATAGTTGACTTGTTCCAAAAATGCAAATGGCCTTTTAGAAAAGTAATGGCACAATGAACACCAAAGGCCCATTCATCTTTGTTGGCACATGAGATAGAACTTGCTAAATGTCATTTCCCTTAAAATATTATAACTAGAGATTAACTGTGCAAGTAATTTATTAAGTAATTCAATATGAAATATTGAGATTTTATTCATTTTAAATCTAAGATTTATCTCACAACAGATCATGCACTCCTATTTTTAACTTGCTATCAGCTTAATCTCTTAAAGACCTCCCTCTGGGATTTTGACCTACCGATCCTGGGTGATCAGGGGTTTATCTTAAGTAATCTTTGTCCCGACTCATATTGGTAATCATAAGCTAGGCATCCTTTTTGTCACAAAACAGACAACTAAGGATCAAATGAAGGAGGGTATTTCTATCAATATTGCCATGGTCAAATCAGGCCCTGATCTGGTTACAATTGAGAGCCACCAGTAATTCCAAGGATAGTGGTAGGTTCCATATAGATCATTTACCCTAGATGCCTAATGACTTCCAAAAGATCCTAGGGACTTTCTCAACTTTCTAGTAGGAAAATGGTCTAATTTATTTATTATTTATTTATTACTTAGATTTGTATGCACAATTGACAACAGGTAGTTGTACCATTGGTACTGGTCAGCTTTGCTCACTGAACAGATATTTTCTGATGGTAATCCTAGTTGGTGTGTTAATTTAATTGGGTTTCTTTAGAAAAATAAGCAACAGAAATTATGCCAGAATGGCAGTGGAGAAAAATGAGAAGTGAATCTGACCAAACATGGTCAAGACTAAATTGTGATAAGGAACTCAGTGAATGTTTACTTCTCTTCTCTTATTTTGTTGGCATGCTATTTTTCAAGGGTTTATTTAAAGTAACTCCTTTTTGGAAAGGGTCTATAGCAGGGGTAGATTCTAACTTACTTTGCTGCTGGTTCATTTCATCCTGCGCTGCATGGCTGTGCTGCATGGGTGCATGGGCAGTGCCAAAAGAAAAAATTAAAAAATATATATTTTTTAAAAAACCGAAACCAAGATAGTGATGTATGCACAGTGCTGGAAACTCAGCTTCTGCACATACGTAGGGAAAAAAACCCAACCGACACCAACCAAACTGGTTCCATGACATCATTGTGACATCACCAGAAGTTTGCTACCAGTTTGTGTGAACCAGTCCTTTGGTCTATAAGTGATCTCCAACTTAGCCACTGTAATCAGTTATAAAATCACACAGATTTACTGAAGCCTTGACTCCTCATAACCATAATCCTTGATGGTGATTAAGGTAATGTTATCTAGGATTAGTTTTGATCTGTGATTCCCAAGGAAGTGATTATGTTATTGTCCTCTTCATCTGTTCTTGAACCCCTGCCCATTCAGAGTATTACAGTAAGTACCTGCTGAAGCAACTACCTGGATAAACTCTCATCAGGATTACTGCAATAAACTCTACAGGAAATTCCTTGGAGACCATTTAGAGGCTTCAACTGGTTTAGCAATAGCCTAGGCAGACATGGGCAATTCTTAAGTACTGTTCTGCCGGCGTGTCCCAACCGCCTGTAATTACAGGTTAATTGGTCCAAAAAGACACACACCACATGATAGAAGGAAAACCAAAAGTCTTTATCAATAGAAAAGCAGAAAAACTCCATTTTTAAATGTCAAAGGGATTTTCTGGTACACACAAGGCACAGGTTAAATGCAATCCAATTTCTCACCCAGTAACTGGGAAATTGAGTCCAATTTCAAAGTCCAGAAAGTCTACACACAATCTTGAACGGGGAAACAGCAAAACGACGATCTTGACTAAATTATGAATCAGATAAACTTCCACAAGGCTAAATCAGCACGCTGCTCTTTTTATCTGTAGCACTAATAACAGCAGCCCACCCAACCACAGGTGGCCTCACTTATCTCCTGTAATAATCCTTCAGTTGTTCTCTCCTATGCATCACTCTATGCATGCGTGGATCTGTCATAAGTTCTTGTTCAGAATCCAGGGATGATAAGGATGATTGAGCTTCTGGGCTGTCTGCCAAACTCCCCCCTTCCCTGCTACTCACGCTTTTTTCGTCAGAGAAGCCTTCGTCGTGAGATTCTATTGGAAGCAAAACAGGCCTGGGGCATGTGGATGTTTCCCTCACATCCACCTCCACATTCCTTGGGGTAGGAGCTGGGCCAGAAACAACCACAACAAGTACATAAAGTTTTCAATAGGCATAGTGGAGTCCTACACAGAAAAAATGTCTTCCTTTTTTTCAACCTAAAGACTTTCAGCTGAACTTCACCCTAATGAGAATGAAAAGCCACCTGACTATTTTCTGATAAATTTCGAAGATGTGGATGCTATCACATAATAGCTGCCGGAGAAGGCTTGCGCATTCACAGAACAGTGGCTTAGCTTGGGGTTCATCATCAATTTACTAGAATGTTATCTGTTTTCTCTTAATTGGAAGATACTTTGTCCTACTCCTGCATAATGTTTTCACTTTTCTGGGAAAATGGTTACATCAGACTTGTGAGGCTAGTTTCAGGCTTAGAGACATTCTGGAAAATAAAAATGATGATAAGACTCTATTTTTCAACATGCCATATTCCTATCTGTAGTAGTAGTAGTAGTAGAAGTAGTAGTAGCAGTAGTAGTAGTCATCATCATCATCATCATCATTATTTAAATTGTCAATAACTGTCACTCTGACACCACACTGAAGCAAGATTGCTATGCTTTCTCATTCAGTTTGTAAGTTTCTTTGCAGGAGAAACAAGGAAATGAACACAAAGTTACTGCAATTCTCTTCTCAGTTAAGCAGATTTATGTTCATACAAGATGGACAATGTGAAAACATTCTTCTAGAACTATTTCTTGTGTTGATATATAGCAAGAGAGAGAGAAAGAGGAGCAAAACAACAGAGAGAAAACAGAAAGTGTGTAATAAATGTATGATACAAGAAACATTGGGGGTGAGGAATGAAAAGGTAGGCAGAAAATCATGCAGTCATCTAAAAGCTGATTTTTGTGAATGAAATCTAGCCAGAAGAATGGGGGGAAAATAAGACAAATATTTGGAAAAGTAATAAACAGTTAGCCTTAGAATTTGCTTGTCGGTCATTTAATTTTTTTAAAAAAACCGAAACAAGAGGGGGGGGGGGTAAAAATTTTTTTTAAAAAAACCATCAGTCCCTCATTTATGTGGTGAAAATTTTAACTGTTAGTTTAAAATTATTATATGTCTTAAAAAAGGGATTTGTGTACCAAGTTGAGTTCTTGAAAGACCAAATGGATTATTTGCTCCGTTTCTTCTTCTGCTTTTTCCAAAGAGCTTTTTATTTCATAAAGGGCAGATATTTAAATTATATTTCCTGATGATTGAATAGATGGCATACTAAACACTTAATCCCTTTCATGGCTCTGCTTTGCTCCTCCTCTCTTCTCTATCAAAGAACTATAAAAAAGATAAGCTGCTTGTCCTAAACTTTATGGGTGGTTGAAGTAACAAATAAAGTAGATAAATGTATGAAGCAAACCAAATGAAGAGAAATCTTGTATGAAATGAAGCTGTAAATTGTAACTAGGGACATTACCTTTATAATTAAGAATAATTTAGAAAGTCACAAAATATATTCAATCAGTGTGCCAACTTAAAAATGTCCTTTATTTCTAGAAAGCTAAAAGGGATTGTCTCAGTAAAAATTGTTTAAACAATCACTTATTTTTAAAGGCTACATTAGATATTATTATTATTATTATTATTATTATTATTATTATTATTATTATTATTATTATTATTATTATTATTGTCTTATCTTTTTTATTCCAAATAAAGGCCAGAAATGTGCCAGCCTTATCATAAAGAGCAGAAAAATATTGAAAAATGAAAAAAAAATATGTTTGGCATGGGTGTCAAACTTTCCATGTAACATTGCCATCATATTTTCCAATGTTTTTTTTCCTCTTTGCGGAGCTGAGGCAGTCTGGGCATGATACATCCAGCCCATGGGCCACCAGTTTGACATCTCTGATGTATGGAAATAACATCAAGATATGGATGAAGAGAAAGTATCACTGCAAATACCTGGGCATTTCTTACAATACTAGACAACACAGTATCAACAGTAAAGTCCTTCAAGTTTCTAGATTCTATCATATCTCAAGACTTAAAATTGACACCTAACATCAAAATGTCTTTCTGGCAGCCCAGAAAAGCCCGAGATGGCCGGGATTAAAGGGGGAATGGCAGGAAACTGGCTGGGCCTTCGTGCCGCTCTCAAATTTCCTGGGAAATTTTTCTGGGCTCAAGTTCTTAAGTAGAAAATGTTTCTTAAGAAGAGGCAAACAAATCTTGAATACCCGGTTCTTATCTAGAAAAGTTCTTAAGTAGAGGCCTTCTTAAGTAGAGGTACCACTGTACTAGAGTGCAATTTTAAGCCTTCTTAACTTGGAACACATATTTCTCCTAATAGTCCAGTATTGCTTGAAAGACATTTCATGCTAAGTTACTTCTCAGCTTCTTTATGGTGTTCAGATATGTAGTTTCATAAAGTTCAGTACCTTGGAAGCTGTCCAATTCAAATTTATCAAAGCCATTCTTACATTTTTATGATATATCTGAATGCTGCTTTATCATTACAGAAAGATTTGGTTTCTGTGAATGCCACAGCTTGGTACAGTTCCATTTATTTCTCATGGGTCTGCCCCCACAAGTTTTTCATAGATCATTTTAAATCAACCTGGCTAATAGATTCTAGTTTTCAGATCTCTCTTTAGATACTTTCTTACCCATTAGAAAGTGCCAGGAAGATATCTGAGATATGCATTTCTATCCATTATCCAACACACACACACACACACACACACACACACACACAATCCATTTATATTTTTCAAAAGACCATGTCCAATTGTGTCATTAACCTTGAAATGAAGCAGACCAGACAAGTACTTGGAAGACGGTTCCGTTTATTAGCTCTTTTTGCAAGTGACTCCAGCAAGGAACGCGTCTGAGCTGTCAGTGTCAAAACAGCTCTATTTATACTTTTTGAGGCTCGCGCCTAAAAGGAACTGTCATGCGTCTTAACCAATCAGACGCGACCTTGGTTTATTTACATTCTCTGCCAGGAGACAGCATTTTAACAGTATTTTTCTTTATACAGACTTAACACCCCTCCCTCATTAGTTGAGTACAACTGTCAATCAGTGAGCCATGTGATATAATCCTCCAATCTGCTTGACCTGCGTGAAGTTTGCTCAGACCTGCGCAGATCATTCGCGTCTGGGATTTCCACGGTGGAGAATGGCTCGCTGTTGTCTCCTGCGTGCGGCTGGGCCCGAGTTTGGGCTCCGGCCTGCGGATGAGGATACGTTGGCGTTGCACCGATTCCTGAAGAGGAGGGCGGCTCGGAGTCGCTGGGGGATGCTTCTGGCCATGGTGAGTCCATTTGAAATTCAAAAATTTCGGGCTGTGTGTGAGAGTCTGCTTGGGGGGAAGAATTTCCATTAGCGGCCTGTTTGTTGTTAGATGCTATACGCCCCCGCAAGTGATCAATGTGCCGCTTCCATGTGCGGCCATCCTCTAGCAGTATAATATATGTTTTTGGAGCTGTTTGTTGGATTATTTTTCCCTTGAGCCAATTTAAACCCCCATCAAAATTTTTAGCAAATACATTTTGCCCTAGGTACAAACTTCTTTCAGGTGTTATACATATTACATCATTATAATTATTTGTACAATAACGAGGGTGCAACCTGTCCAGAGGGGACCTTATTTTTCGACCCATTAGAATTTCTGCAGGGCTTTTATTTGTGATGGAATTGGGGGTGATATGTTGCATTAATAAGAATTTATCTAAATTGTGTTGTATTTCCCCTGGGCCTGCCCTGCGCAGTGCTTCCTTGGCAACACGAACATAACGTTCTGCCAGACCATTAACCCATGGCAAATAAGGGGATGTGAGGGCGTGTCTGACCCCCAAATTACTTAAAAAACATTCAAATTGTCTGGCAGTCAATTGTGGCCCATTATCAGAAACCAGGATATCTGGACACCCATGAGTGGCAAACAAATGGTACAAAGCTTTTATAGTGGCACAAGTGGTGATGTTTTGCATGGCTATTATTTCCACCCATCTAGAGAAAGCATCTACTACAATTTAAAAATTCTGAGATCCAATAGGGCCTGCGAAATCGATGTGTATACGTGACCATGGCCCAGTGGGTTTCTCCCATTCAACCGGTGTTGTTTTAGGGGGATTGGGACGTGACTCCTGGCAAGGGTCACAGTTTGCTACCCACTGCTCGATGTCGGTGTCTAGGCCTGGCCACCACAAGTGTCCCCTGGCCAAACCCTTCATTCTAACGATGCCTGGGTGGCCCACATGCAACATAAATAGCACTTTTTGTTTTAGACTGTTAGGAATGACCACCCTGTCACCCCATAAAACACAACCTTTCATGTAGGACAATTCCACCCTTTTTGATTTAAAATTTGTTAGCCCTGCTTCCTCAGGGTCTCCCAACCAACCCTTTTGTATACAACTGATAACTCTTAGCAAAATTGGATCCTTCTTGGTGTGTTCAGCTACCTCTTTGGCTGTGGTCAGAGGGTTTTCCTCAAAGTCTAATAGCAATATGTCCTCTGACGGGGTTGGGTCTTTAACTAATTCTGGCATGGGGCATCTGCTTAGGCCGTCTGCATGGTTTATTGCTTTTCCCCCTTTGTGGGTTAATTCATATTGATATCCTGATAGGAATAACGCCCACCTAATCAATCTGGGGGACATGAAAGGAGGAGTTGGCTTGTTAGAAGCCAGTAGACCTAATAGGGGTTTGTGATCTGTGATTAATTCAAAACTCCTCCCACACAGGTAGTTGTGAAATTTCTTCACGCTAGATACTAGGGCCAATGCTTCTTTGTCCAGTTGGCTATAATTTCTTTCGGCCATGGACAATGTCCTAGAGAAAAAAGCGATTGGGGCTTCTGTCTTGTTAGGCATTATATGAGCCAATACCCCGCCTACCCCATAAGCCGAAGCGTCACACGTAAGCCTTATGGGCAATATTGAGCTGTATTGAACCACTACGCTTTTAGAGGTCAATAATTGTTTTATTTTACGAAAAGCTTCGCGCTCAGGTGTGCCCCAGGTCCAGGGAATTCCCTTCTGCAGCAGTCGGTGTAGAGGTTCTGCTGCCGTTGCCTTCTGTTTTAGAAAGATAGAATAAAAATTAAGAAGGCCCAGAAATGCTTGGAGTTCTGTTTTATTACTTGGCTCGGGTGCTTCTGTTATGGCTTTTAATTTGTCTGTTGTGGGGTGGATTCCCTCACCATCTATTCTGTAACCCAGGAATTCGATGCTTTTGGCTCCCCATACACATTTTTCTGCTTTTACTCTCAAACCCCTGGATTGTAGCCTGGACAATACTTCTCTGATTCTTTGATTTAATTGTGACTGGTTTCCCCCCGAAATAAGGATATCATCAAAGTAGGGGGTGGTTCCCTTGATGCCTGCCAATAACCGCTCCATTAGGCTTTGGAAAATGCCCGGGGCTATGCTAACCCCATATTGTAACCGGGTGCATCTGAAGGCACCCCTGTGGGTCACTATGGTCTGTGCCAGAGATGTGGGCTCATCGACCGGCAGCTGTTGGTATGCCTGTGCGAGGTCGATTTTAGAAAAAACCCTTCCCTCCCCTAGTGAATGCAGGAGCTGTTGGACTACCGGAATTGGATATGGGTGGTGTTGGAGGGCTTTGTTTAGTGTCGCTTTGTAGTCTGCACAGACCCTTAAAGAGCCATCAGGTTTAAGTGGGGTGACTATAGGGGTTTCCCATGGCCCTTGTTCTACTGGGACTAGAATGCCCTGAGCGATAAGTTTATCCAGTTGGATGTCCAATTTAGGTAGGAGCGGTAAAGATACCCTGCGAGGCTTGAGTCTGACTGGGGGAACCTTGGGGTCTAGAGAAAAAGAGATAGGGGGCCCATTATACGTGCCCAATGTAGGGCTGAAAACCTCAGGAAACTCTTGAACAAAGTCAGGAATATCATTATCAGCATTAATATTACAGATTCCCAATATTTCAATACCCAGAGGAGACATCCAAGTTAACCCAAGGAGGGAGTGTTTAGCTCCCTCAACCACAACTAATGGAAGAGAACATTTACATTTCTTAAATTGGACAGGCACATCCACTTTCCTTAATACAGGTATAACATTTCCCTGAAAATCCCTTATTACCAGAGTTGTCTGAATTAAATCAGATCTAAGAAAATTAGGCATATACATTTTAAATTTGTCCCAAGGCATAATAGAATACTTTGACCCTGTGTCCAATTCCAAATTACAAGGTTTGCCATTTAAGAGTAACGAGATGACAATTTTGCTCCCTTTTTTCGTATTTGCGCAATTTACGTAAAGTTGTGCGTTACCTCGTGAGTAGTCACAGTTAACGGTGGAGTAGTTTCTCCGGTTGAAGCCTCTGGAAAATTTGTTGTCTCGCGGTTGTTGTGCCTGGTTGGTGTATCTCTGCTGGCGGGGTGCAGAGAAGGACTCCTCGGGTAGGGGGGCTCTGCATGCCTCGGCGATGTGCCCGCGCCGGTTGCAGCGGCGGCAAATGGCGTCCCGGAACGGGCAGCGTTGTCATGGGTGGTTCCCTCAGCATCCGGGGCAAGGGTTGGATGGACGTTGGTATCTGGGCTGTCTGGCTTGGTCAGATGGAAGCAGGAGACAGGTGTCGTCGTCCGTGGCAGCTGGGCTGAGGTTATCTGGTGCCTCGGTGTGGGGAACAGCAGCAGAGATTTTTGAGACGGTTTCTTTTTTCTCGTGTTCCTTTAGTTCTTTTGCGGCCGCGTCAGCTACTTCGGCAGTTTGAGCCAGCTTAATGACAGATTGAAGCGTTGGCTCGTCCTCTGTTAGGATTTTATTTCGGACTGTGGCGTTCTTCATCCCGAAAATAAGAGCGTCAGTGAGGCGAGCTTTCGGGCTGTCAAATTTGCACTTTGACAGCACCCTGTGAAGTCGCGTGGCGAATTGGTTTATCGACTCTGACTCACGCTGTGCCATTCTGGAAAATTGGTGTCTGTAGACTACGGCAGGTTTCGTTGGTTTGAAGTGATTTGCGAGTCTTGCTTGGAGGTCGTCCCAAGGAACAGATTTAGCCGGGAGCGGGTCGGTCAGAGTTTGGACGAGGTCGAAGATTTCTGTACCACAATAATTGAGAAAAATCGCCCGCTTCCTGTCGGCTTCGGCTTCTCCCATTCCTGCCGCTTCGAGGAAGATTTCGAATTTTGCCATGTAGGCGTCCCATGACGATTTCTCGGGATCGAAGTAGTCGGGAGCCCGGCCGATCTGGAGGTTATTCATTCTTGACACGTGGATTCTTCGTTCTCTCGTCGCCAGTGAAATGAAGCAGACCAGACAAGTACTTGGAAGACGGTTCCGTTTATTAGCTCTTTTTGCAAGTGACTCCAGCAAGAAACGCGTCTGAGCTGCCAGTGTCAAAACAGCTCTATTTATACTTTTTGAGGCTCGCGCCTAAAAGGAACTGTCATGCGTCTTAACCAATCAGACGCGACCTTGGTTTATTTACATTCTCTGCCCGGAGACAGCATTTTAACAGTATTTTTCTTTATACAGACTTAACAAACCTCTCTTTCATCCATTCCAATTCTGAAATTTCTCCAGGCCTTCATCTTGGCTCGATTGGATACATTACCATCTGTAGTGGGGATAATATAGACAGATTGGATACATTGTCAAAAAAAGGTCATATTATACCGAACTTACTTTTGTTGGTCCACAGATCAGATACATCATCAAGTGATTCAAAGATCTGTTAGTGGGGCCAGAGAAAATCATTCTCTGATTGATTCAAGGATGTTGTTGAGAATATTCTTGGTAGGTACAAAACATCAAATTACTTTCAGTCGGTGACAACATCTTACAGTATATAAGAACATGAAGTGAAACTTGTTACTGAACATTTATGTTTAGCACTGGACTTCTTTCCCAAAAATTTAGGTGCATCAGTGATGAACATCATGACTGGTTTTACCAGGACATTGCCACAATGGAAAAACAGTATTAGGTCAACTGGAATCCATTAATGGTGGCTAACAATTGTTAGATACTGCAGCAAGATGCATGGAACACTGAGTACCAATGAAAATCAGTAGCAAAACACTTTTTGCCCTGTTGAATTAATGCAGTATGTCAAAAACATTATGAGATTATATACATTATAATCATTAAAAGTTAATTTCATATTTCTCAAGATTTCTATGTGAGAGACTCATACTGAAATTAGATTTGTGCTGTTTGAAGGAATCTATCAGAATCACCAAAAGTTCTTTGGGAAGTACTGAGTCCTTTGGGATTGGGCAGCATAGAAATCGAATAAATAATAAATACAATTTTGGGGGGGAAATGTTCAGCGAGATTGTTGCTAATGTAGGTGATTGCCTCCATTATTTCTATTACTTTTATTATACTATTATTACTGTTCTTGTACTGTATTTATGGCTACTTTTTTTACTATATCTATGGAAGAGATGGTATTTTTGTTTCTGTATAGTGCTATCTGGCTTGGGATGTTTTTTGTTTTTATTTCCACTAAGTAATCTGATCAAATAAAGGCAAGCCTCAGCATTTGTAGGTATGTCACTCATCTTCCAAATAGACCTGGTAGTATGGGTAATTTCATTCTCAGTTCATAGTGATGAGAGTAAACAAAATGTTATAAGCAACAGTTAATAGTAATAAAAAACAGTTTCATTTTGTGTGAACTCTCTGCTGTCTATAGAGACAGCATCTTGAGGAACAAGAACAGTAACATTTGTTATGTACCAAGGACTGAAGCAGAAATTGAACACTTTATGCTTTCGGACATATAACATATGGTGCTACCAAGTCAAATTCAGATGATCCTTTCATATTGCCAGGAAATAATGGATGGCAAAATTATGATTAGGTCAAAAGAATCATTTCTTAAATCATGAATAAAATATTCTATTTTACTGTGTCTTCAAATATTGCCGGTACAAAGTCCAGTTCAGGATCCTTGTTTGAATAGACTATAGACTAAATGTCAAATATGTATCAGAAATCACAGTCATTGTCACTAATACAAACATTACTATTTATTTCTCTATGGAGAGTCTCTATCATCCAGGTCAGTGTTTCCCAACCTTGGCCACTTGAAGATATCTGGACTTCAACTCCCAGAATTCCCCAGCCGGCATTCGCTATGGAGACAGGGCATTCGCTGCCTGGGGAATTCTGGGAGTTGAAGTCCAAATATCTTCAAGTGGCCAAGGTTGGGAAACACTGATCCAGGTCATGGTTTCCCAAGGGTGCTTTTTCAAGAAGTACCATTGGGATTACCTATTCTTGTTGCCTTTTTATTTCCTTAATGGTTTTACTCTCAATTTTTCATTTCATTTATGATGATAAGTCTGTAATGGAATCCTAAAATGGTATCTTTCATAAATATCTTTTTAAAAAACTCATAAACAAATCTCCTCAGGGTTCGGCAATATATTACATTTGTACCCCAATTTCTTCTTGTGTGCACTTGACCATTAATTTACTGAATGTCTATTTTACCATCTTTTTAAAAAGCATTCAATGAAGGTAAAAACAATACAATAAATATAAAATATAAAATTGAAGAAATCTTCATTTTATACAATTTTCTAATATTCTCATAAAAACTTTTCTAAAATTCTCATCTCCATGAAAGCTAGTTTAATATCCTGCCTTTGAGAAGTTTTCGTGCTAATTTCAGACACACACACACACACACACACACACACACCGCTTGTCAGCAAGAAATAAGAATTGTACAAATATCATTCTGTCCAGACAGAATGAAGTCAATAATAATTTTTTAAAAAATTGTTACTTAACTTGCCAAGATCCCAAATGACACAAAAAGAAACCTTGAGTAATATGTGTATATGTGAAAACATTACGTTTTGTTACCTCTAAAACATATGATTTCCCTAACATACTTGTGCTGGATATCTGCATATACTCCATAACCTAAATATATAAAGAAGTAATTTTCTGTGGTCCTCATTTTAATTCTCCATGTGATGGTAAGAATCTATTCTTATGTTTAATTCATGAAGTCAAAGCCATTATTTTCTCTGATTGTTTTATTAGGTTGATGGATTTAACAATAACACAATCTGTTTACAAGAGTATAATGAAAATGTTACCACAAATCAATCAGAAGCCAATAAATATATTGGATATGCAATTACAAATGAATCAATAAACAGAAACAAAAGCACCCAGGTAAAACCAGGTCAGCAAATAAGTTGATGTAAATGCCAAACCTCCTTCCAATTTCTCCTGATGGTTGAAGGTTACCAGAACAAAAGCTAACCCCACCTTTGTTCTGGCCAAAAAAGATGTAAGTGCTTAATGAAGGGTCATGTAACCTGCTCATTGAAGGAAACACCTAGAACTGTGATGATGAACCTATGGCACGCATGCCGCAGCAGAGCCATATCTGAAGGAACATGAGGTGTTGCCCTATATTAGTTCCAGTGCGCTTGTGTGTGCTGGCCAGCTGATTTTCAGCCTTCTGAGGGTGGGAGGAGACTACTTTCACCCTCCCCAGACTTTAGGAAAGCCTCCAGAGTCTGTGAAGGGTGAAAAACAGTCCCAACAGGCCTACCAGAAGTTAATTTCCAAATTTTCAATAAGCCCGCTGGGACTGTTTTTCACCATCCACAGGCTCTGAAGGCTTTTCTGAAGCCTGGGGATGGCGAAAAACAGCCCAACAGGCCTACTGGAAATCTGAAGGCTTCAGTGAGGCCTGTGTGCATGTGTGGGGGGGAGTGGGTGTGGTTTGCTCATGCATGTGTGAGGGATGGCATTTCATTATAGGGTGGAGACGCTTGCACACGCCTGTGCACATGTGTAGACTCTTTTGGTACCCGAGCTAAAAAAGGTTCGCCATCACTGACCTAGAACCATGAACTGATCAGAATTAAGTCACAGTCAGGCAGTTTTTAGTTCTATATTTTTCCCCATTTCCTCATCCTTCCCACAGCAGCCTTAACATTCAAGCTGATGGAGGCTGAGTTTCTTCTCCCTTTGAGATACTTTATTCAATCTCTTTTGCCATGATTCACTACCATCACAGAGGATCTGGATCCATGGATCCTGCAATCTTCTGCATGGACTCTGAGAATTTGTGGGAGTCCATTATTCTTTGGGGGTCTTTTTTCTCAGGTCCTTTTTCTCATTCAATTCTTGTTCCTGTTTCATTATGGCAGTCAGATTGCACACCATGCACACCATTTATAAACTTCAACCTACTACAGAATGGATTGTTCTATTAGAGTAAAAAAAACCAACCATCACAGATGCTACTTAATTTTTTGTCCCTTTCTTAAGGGAACAGTCACAAACTTTAATTAGCCCCATGTACAGTACATTAATTCTGAAGCAAGTGACACAGGCAGGAAATATTTGGTAGGTTGTTCCATTGCTTAATCTTCCATCGGCAGCAGCTGCAGTTGTTATTTTCATTTGAAGCAACATAATTATCACAAAGTAAATAACCTAATTAGGTGTAACTACCTTCATTCTGGGATCATAGCTTGCTTTATGGGAACCTCTAAGGTCAGTGCTGGTTTCCTACGGATTAGAGCTAGTAACAGAAAAATAGAATTTGTCATTGTCAATGTCTAGCCAATGTCTATTTACAAGACATTCTGAAAAAGGAGCCATTGAAATATGTCCTCCTCTTTCATTATCCTGAGACTGGATGTCCCAATAATTTCATCCTCTCTCATGAAAGATTTTATTGCCTCTTTCCAAGTTAATCTTATAGTTCCATGAGGAAAAAAGGTTTTTACAAGCTCAAACTTCTCACCAAGTTGCAATTGCTATGAGTGTTCCAGATGAAGGCTTTGATAGTTGAACTGATATTAAAACAAACAAATATAAACAAATAAACATGTTTGTATGTGTGTGTGTGTGTGTGTGAGAGAGAGAGAGAGAGAGAGAGAGAGAGAGAGAGCAGTGGGTTTGGAATACTGTGTTCAGTTCTGGAGACCTCACCTACAAAAAGATATTGACAAAATTGAACGGATCCAAAGATGGGCTACAAGAATGGTGGAAGGTCTTAAGCATAAAACCTATCAGGAAAGACTTAATGAACTCAATCTGTATAGTCTGGAGGACAGAAGGAAAAGGGGGGACATGATCGAAACATTTAAATATTTTAAAGGGTTAAATAAGGTTCAGGAGGGAAGTGTTTTTAATAGGAAATTGAACAGGGTAACAAGGGAACACAATCTGAAGTTAGTTGGGGGAAAGATCAAAAGCAACGTGAGAAAATATTATTTCACTGAAAGAGTAGTAGATCCTTGGAACAAACTTCCAGCAGACGTGGTTCGTAAATCCACAGTAACTGAATTTAAACATGCCTGGGATAAACATATATCCATTGTAAGATAAAATACAGGAAATGGTATAAGGGCAGACTAGATGGACCATGAGGTCTTTTTCTGCCGTCAGTCTTCTATGTTTCTATGTTTCAGCGGTGGACTACTAGCTGGAACGCTGGTAAGTGCTTGCGGGGCCAGCGCAATTGTTTCTGAACCTGTAGAGGTAGCAAAATCGTCCACGGAGCTGCAGGTGCGCCTGTGTTTCAGTGATGTTTTTTGCTTCTGCACATGTGAAACATGGGCGCACCAATGGCTCCATGCATGATTTTGCTACGTCCCCAGATGCAGAAGCAAAATTGCGGCAGCAAGCTCAATTTAGCATTCCGGCTAGTAACCCACCACTGAGTGGGTTGCTCCCGGTCTGGCCACTTCTGTGAACCAGTAGCAGTGGCAGTGGGAGGCTCTGCCCATCCACTTGAGATGTTTCTGCATATGCGCAACCCAGTAGCAACAGGATTTAGAATCCACTACTGCTCTGTGTGTGTGTTATTCAGGACATTTATAGACATAAGTGCAATCTATTAGGATAACACTGCATGAATCCCAGCGACTGGTTAGGTCCCACAGAGTTGGCCTTCTCTGGGTCCCGTTGGCCAGACAATGTCATCTGGCGAGGCCCAGGGAAAGAGTCTTTTCTGTGATGGCCCCGGCCCTCTGGAATCAGCTCCCTCCAGAGATTTGCACTGCCCACACTCTCCTCGCCTTTCACAAGAGTCTCAAGACTCATTTATGTCGCCAGGCATGGGGCAATTGATCAAGCCCCCTTCCCCTGTCTTTGAGATATAATGTGTGGTTGTGAATGAGTTGGTTGACTGATTTTAATATATATGGGATTTTTAGTAGTAATTTTTAATTAATTAGATTTGTTGCTGTGCTGTTTTTTGTATTCTGCGAGCCACCCCGAGTCTTCGGAGAAGGGCGGCATACAAATCTAAATAATAATAATAATAATAATAATAATAATAATAATAATAATAATAATGAGGAGGAGGAGGAGGATGTTTTTTTTCTTCCAAAGCAATGTCCAAGCACAATTCTAAAATGCAACCAATAGAATCAAAGACATATTTTCCTTTTTCAGGTTTTGCCACAAATTTAGCAACTAATAAAGGAAAAATGGACAGCCTGGAAAGTATTGTACAAGATTTTTATATCATACTGAGAAGACCCTTTTACTTTTAAGTGAATTAGATGCGTATCAAGCATATAATTTTAATATTTGTTGAATTCAGATGTAGCTAACCCTTATGGGCCAGGGGCTATAAGTAGCGCTCTGTACCCCATTTCTTTTTGTTTTTTTAGTTTTTATTAAATTTATATACATTTAAAAAGACATTACATAGTCCATGTTTTGGTAACATTATAACACTCAATGTGTCTAAATTCAGAAGACACTCAAAAAAAGACAAAAAGGCAGAAAAACATAGACACACCTACACAAAAAAGAGAAAAAGAAAAAAGATGAAAATACACAAACTAACCCTCACCACCCCACCTCTCTTGATAGCTCATTTCCCTTTTAAATATCCTATGGTGCTTGGTAACAACTGCTCACCTTCTGTTTTAGGTATAAACCTGTCTTTTCAATTATTTTACCGTTAATTCTCCCTATAACACATTATATCTTCCTACTTATAGCAATACCTTTTACTTTCCTAACCATATAGTTGTATATGTGCCCCATTTGTATTTCCCCACTGGTAAAACAATGGAATCTATTTCATAAATTAAAAGTAAGAACTCTCCATGAAGCAATTTGCCCTTGAATTCCACCTCCTTGAACCATGACACACTAATAATCTGCCCCTTAATATTGATTATGTATCTCAGAGGTGGTTGAAAAGAAAGGGGGATATGTTTCTCTCAATAGCATTCCAATTTTCAAACTTAACCAGGGTGGGCTGCTGGGGGAGTCATAGGGGTTCGAGAGAACCTCTAGCTAAGATTCTGTACAGTTTGGAGAACCCCAAATCCCACTCCAAATCCCATATACTAAATCCCACTCCAAATCCCATATACTCAGTATAAACTGAGGTTCCACAAGATTTGGTCCACATTGTGCTTAATTAACTGAATAAAAAATTAGGGGAATGTTTCATTATGAGAATATATCCACTGAAAACAAAAACTTGTTCTTTATATTGCATCTTCTATAAGGAACCACTGTCATAGTATTCTGTTGGGGGATGCATGAAGACAATGTGGATTTATTTTATATGCATTTCTTCTCAAAGAAATATAATTTCATATCCTTAAATGTGGCAAAATTTTGTTTCATTAAATATATGACTCAAGAATGCTTTGATCACCTTAAGGATCTGGGGACAGTATAATTTTATGTTTTTATTTTATTGTACTTAAAATCATTTTGTTAAATTCTGGCAAATGACTATATTAAACAATTATTACTAACACAACACATGGCGCTCTGGCTAGCATCTTTTACCAGTTTTCCTTATAAAATATCATGCCATATTGGCTGAATTGCATTCACTCTACAGGATATTTTTTAGCACTTGGTTTCCTTTATATAGAAAATGTGTTGGTTTGGTGGAATTACATCTGTTTAGAAGTAGATATAAACTGCTTTTCATTTCTGGAGCCAGTCTTATAATCAGCGATTTCTAAGCTGCCAGGAGGAAGAGAGGGAAAGTAATTCTTGAAATTGCTTTCTTTTTTGGCAGAACTAAGATATGAGAATTGTCTCTCTCTTTTTATTATCTGAGGAAGGGAGGGTGGGAGGGAGGGAGGAAGGAAGGAAGGAAGGAAGGATGGATGGATTCCATATGGATATTGATTCAATTGCTACTTGCAAAAATATTTTTAATTGTGCCATTTCTTCAAGAAGTAACATCATGTAAACAACTTATTTCAAATGCATGCAATAAAATATAACTGTCATTGGCACCAAAAGTTTGTATATATTATACTTCAATATAATTATTAAATTGCAGCATCACATGCTGACAAGTAACAACAACTTAGTTCCCGGAAGAGAAATATCTTAAAGTGATCAACAGTGTCTTTCAACTTTGTATTGCTATTCTTCATCAAAAAAACTCCTGCTTTCCTGTACTGTGTTTAGTAATTTCACCTTTTCCCTGGTTCACCATCCCCCTCTAATTCACTTGTATTTATATTATGGATTCTTTCATTTCATTGCAGGAGCTACTTCATTACCTCTTATCTTTGCTTCTCTTTGAAGGGGCAGCCCACAGAACTTTTTTTTGTTAGGTTTTCCCTCGCACAAATATGTTTGATATTTCCACCATTTATACATCAGTGCCAGTTGAGAGAGGGTGGGGGGAGGGAGGGGGGAGGGAGAGAGAGAGAGAAAGAGAGAGAGAGAGAGAGGATGGGGAGAGAGAGAAAAGAAAGAGATACAGTGATCCCTCGATTAGCACGGTCTCGATTAGTGCGAAACGCTACAACACGGTTTTTCAAAAAATATTAATTAAAAAATACTCCACGGTTTTTTTGCTATACCACGGTTTTTCCCACCCGATGACGTCATACGTCATCACCAAGAGTCACTTCTCTGTCTCTTTCTCTTTCTTTCCTGTCATTCTCTGCTTCAATCATTTTCTTATTTCTCTTTTTTTCTCCACTTTTTTCTATCATTTCTCTCTCTCTTTCTCTCCCTGTTGCCGGCGTGGTATATGAGAGAGAAAGAGAGAGGCAGAGGTCGGGCGCATTACCGGGAGGTGGAGGCGGCGTGGGGACGCTGGGTGCCGGGGACACCGAGGAGGGGGTGGATGTGGCCTCTCAGCTGCAGAGCCGAACAAGGGCGGAGGCAACGGCGGAGTCCGGAGCTGGGGCCATGTGGGGCCGCTCATCCAGGGGGGCGTGGACTGGCAAGTCGCCCTCCTTTCTCTCTCTTTCTCTCTCTTATACCACACCGGTAACAGGGAGAGAAAGAGAGAGAGCGGAGGGCACCTTGCCGGTCCACGCCCCCCTAGATGAGCGGCTCCGCATGGCCCCAGCGCCGCCCAGGCAAAGGGGAAACCCCAAGATCGCTTGCCGCTTGCCGCTTGCCGTATTGCAGCGAAGGAGGCGAAGCAAGGCTCCAAGCTGCAATACGGCAAGCGGCAAGCGGCAAGCGATCTTGGGGTTTCCCCTTTGCCTGGGCGGCGGGAAGACCAAGGGAAGGTTCCTTCAGCCGCCCAACACCTGATCCGCTCCGCAGCGCGGCAGCAGCGAGGAGCCGAAGATGGGGTTTCCCCTTTGCCTGGGCAACGGGGAAACCCCATCTTCGGCTCCTCGCTGCTTCCGCGCTGCGGAGCAGATCAGCTGTTGGGCGGCCGAAGGAACCTTCCCTTGGTCTTCCCCGCCGCCCACACGCAAACTCCACTATCTGCGCATGTGCGGCCATGAAAAAATGGTGTGCATGCGCAGATGGTGTTTTTTACTTCCGCACCACTATAACGCGGAAATCGATTAGCGCGGGAGGTCTTGGAACGTAACCCCCGCGCTAATCGAGGGATCACTGTACTGACTGACTGACTGACTGACTGACTGACTGACTGACTGACTGACTGACTGACAGATAGGGGCTATTCTAATTCTTTAGAAAAAGGGTATGCTAACATTCAAGGGCAAGGGATATACAACATTCCCCTGGTGTTATGTTAAAAATTCAGCATAAAAAAGATCTAATACAGTATATTTTCACTTAATAACAGTTAAAATTAAAATTATGAAGTTTCTTGACTATTCTCTGTGTTGACTCAACCTTCCATCCTTCCAAAGTCAATAAAACGAGGACCCAGATGATTGGGGGCAATATGCTGACTCTGTAAACTGATTAAAGAGGACTGTAAATCATCATGTAGTGGTTTATATGGCTATTGCTATTTAAGAATCTCTCCATTCATTACATTAAAAATGACAGTTCAGAAACAACATTTGGAGGACAATTGCAGAGTATGTTCACTGCTGGAGTGACAGTTCCTGCTCTAGCAATCTGATGAGACATTCTGTGGTTTGAATGTCATTGCTTTCCGCACATAGTCTCTCAGATTTGTTTAGGCAGCATTGAGAAACACCAGGGGGACAGGTCAATCTACCAGGCAACGTCTTTCTTAGAGCTTCTGTTCATGATACACAGTAATAATTGTCAGTGTTGCTTTTCACCAGTAATTGGAATTTCACAATTTCATCTCTCAAAAGTTCAAATGTAGTTCCACCATTTCATCCCCTATTCAAAACATTTTTCTTGTCTTTTCTTCTCCTTTCTTTGAAAAGTAACAGGCCGAGTCTGATGGCACATGTTCAGTCTAAGAATTACTAGACCCATTCCAAACAGAGTTGGCAGCACTGTCAATTAGGCAATGTCTGTGGCTGCGAAGGGAAGGATATTGCCTGTGTATTACCATTTATTTTAAAGAAAAACATGTTGGTAATCTGAGCTTGTTGGTTCCTTTTTTGTGAAATAAGACCTTGGTTATCCAGTCACTGTATGCTCAGCCAGCGAGTTATTAAGACTAATGACATTATCCTTCGCAGTCTTGTATTTAGAAAACAGAACTATGGCATTCTCATTGTTTTCATTTTCTTTTTCCTTCAGTTGACTGATTTGACAATAATTCAGCATATCTGAACAGCATTTTATAAACTCCAAGTTCTGACCTAATTACCATATGCCATCAACAGCAAACATGGTAACAAATTTAAGGCTTTTGAAAGAATTGCAGTAGATTGGATTCATATTTAGCCGTGCTCCCAGCACTGAAAATCCATTTAGGCATGATGGATTTGACTGACTGATTTCCATAGGTTTCTTTAAAGGATGGCAAATATGAATTCACCTGCACAATATTTGGCATATGTTACCAAAAAAATGGGATTGCTTTTTAAATATAATTTTGGGAGATTACAACCATATTTGAAAGATAAGAAAGTAAAATAACGCTAATTGTTGCACATTTTCTTTTTTATATAAATGGCATCAATAATAGCTGATGCCATTATTAATTCAGTGTTTGTTAACGATGGATTCCTAAATAGCCAAAGGAATTACATTTAATCTTTCACATGACCATTTGTTCTAGGCTGTCATTCATCTTGACAGGCCCTCATCTGGGTTTTAAGATCTCAATCCAATATATGTCTTTTGTTGTGTAGTATTATTTTCAATTTTATTAGCTATGTGCTAAGAGTAGTAGTAATAATATATAAAACGAAGGTAATTTATCCTATGATCTCCATAAAACAAACTACTGAACAAATTCCCACAAAATGTATTTTCAATTGCCTTAGGATTAGCTTTGCCACAAACTGACACTGTTATTTTTAATACACTGCATATGGCTAACATATTTAGTTTTTAATGGAAAAAAGATTTTACCCTATAGTTCTGAGAAAGACCTATTTGGTACCTGTTATGATATTTTAAAAGGGGATATATAATGTATATATCCAATTGTATATATCCAATTACTATTACATATAAACATATATAGAAGTTTAATAAGATATACTGTATATTCCTAATTATACTTTAATTTTAGACTGTTAGTTTCCATTAATATGACTCTATTTTGACTTGCAATATTGCTACGGGTACATAGACCAGAATTACCAATGCAAGTTATTTATTTATTTGTTTGTTTGTTTGATTGATTGATTTTTTTAATGCCACCCTTCCCCTTAGACTCAGAGCGGCTTACAACATGTTAGCAATAGCACTTTTTAACAAAGCCAACATATTGCCCCCACAATCTGGGTTCTCATTTTATCCACCTTGGAAGGATGGAAGGCTGTCAACCATGAGTCAGTGATGTGATTTGAACCACTGACCTGCAGATCTAGCATTCAGCTTTAGTGGCCTGAAGTACCGCACTCTACCCACTGTGCCACCTCGGCTCTTTTTACAATTAAATTACAACAGATAATATCCTGGGCAAGAAAAAGGTCAATGTTAGGTTTCAATTGATCTTTGTCTAAGCCACAAAGTCTTCCTGAAATTTGGTTGAATATTCCTCTAATCTTACCTTCCATAACCATGTCAGTTCATATGCTTTGATTAACCTAACCTGATTTTTCTTAATTTTTTGTTTATTTTATAGGCCATGCTGATAGGAGCTGAAGGCCAAAACCTAGGATCATAGTACACCTACTTGAGGAGAAGGAATTTAGCTTATTAGCATAATTTATGTTTTCCATTTAAAAAAGATTAATTTGCATGTGATGGAAATATCTCTTCCATATAGCTAAAAGGACATTCAGAGTACTAGATTATTATACTGTATGCAAATAGCATGACCTGGTGTAAGAGAAGTCTGTGTTTCATATGGATATACATGTTAGTGGTGGGTTGCTCCCAGTTCAGCCCAGTTCTAAAAAGGCTCCACTCACCTGCTCATGACCCTTTTGCACATGCTCAGAAGCATCATGCACGAGCACACGTGTGTGCAAACTGGTAGTAAAGGATTTTAGAACCCACTACTGATGCATGGAAATATATAGGAAAGAAATATTGCAATGTTTTCAAATAGACATATTAGAATATAGTAAATCATTACCTTTACATTAGTTAATTAAAACTTTTGACTTTCAACAATGCTGTTAATTTATTTTGATTTGAAATCACTGTTCAAAATTCAGAACAAAACCCTCCCTCAAGGCAGCTTATATATCGTAAATATTAACAAGCAATATTAAAAATGTCAAAATGCAGGACCTCTACAAAGTAATATAAAAAATCAGGACAAAGTTAGGATAAAATGGATTTGATTCAATGTCAGCATAGTTATCTTTGATTAGTAATTATAAAAAATAGTAACATTTGGCACCTGACATTAAAAGATTATGGACATCAAATGGGAAGATGCAACGGTAGGATTCATTGAAAGAAGATTGCTGCCCTATGCCATTTGTGAGAAATGAACCAATGATGATGAAGAAAGTATCTAGGAACACATAAACATAAAGAAAGTTTATGAGGCTTATCACCATTTCAAATCAGCAAAAGCAAAAAATAAATATCTACTTGAATAGATTGTCCCATCACTGTTGTGGATGTCTGTCTGTCTTTCTTAAGATAAATCATGTGGCAGAGGACGAGAGGAGAGGAGAGATGAGATTGTACTGTACTACATTAAGAAAAGGTTAAATCCTTCCTAACTGATTGTGGTGTGGAGCATAAATACAAAGGGATCCTTCAGACAGGTTTACTGGTCTGGGCTTTAGTTTCACTTTGAGAGAGGTGAACATACACCCCTCTACATGGGGTTATCTTCGAAGAGCGTTTGGAAACTGCAAATTGTGCAGAATTTTAATTATTTGTTTGTTTGTTTGTTTGTTTTGTCCAATACACAATGAGGATTTTAGTGGGTATATATCTATATACACACATAGTAAAATACATGATGAAGGTTATAGAGGAGATACTCATAGTAAAATATATCTAAGAAAGAATAGAAAAGAAGATATATGAATAGAACATATCAATGAAAGAATAGAAGACCAGATATAGGAATAGTAGAAAGGTATAGGAGATATAGGAGAGCAATAGGACAGGGGACAGAAGGCACTCTAGTGCACTTGTACTCACCCCTTACTGACCTCTTAGGAATCTGGATAGGTCAACTATATAGAAAATCTAAGGGTAAATTGTTGGGGATTAGGGGTTGACACTATGGAGTCCAGTAATGAGTTCCACGCTTCGACAACTCAGTTACTGAAGTCATATTTTTTACAGTCAAGTTTGGAGCCGTTAATATTAAGTTTAAATCTGTTGTGTGCTCTTCTGTTGTTGTGGTTGAAGCTGAAGTAGTCGCCGACAGGCAGGACGTTGCAGCATATGATCTTGTGGGCAATACTTAGATCTTGTTTAAGGCGTCTTAGTTCTAGGCTTTCTAGGCCCAGGATTGAAAGTCTAGTCTCGTAGGGTATTCTGTTTTGAGTGGAGGAGTGAAGGGCTCTTCTGGTGAAGTATCTATGGACATTTTCAAGGGTGTTGATGTCTGAGATGCGATATGGGTTCCAAACGGATGAGCTGTATTCGAGGATGCAGAATGCAGCCATGCAAGCAGTCATGGGCTTGCCCAGACATACACATATTTCTCCAACACTCCATGGACTGCATTGGCTGCCAATTGGTTTCCGGACGCAATTCAAAGTGTTGGTTATAACCTATAAAACCCTACATGGCATCGGGTCAGAATATCTACAGGACTGCCTTCTGCTGAATGAATGGATTTAGGATGTTATGCATTGTTTTATTATATGTTGTGAGCTGCCCCAAGTCCTCGGAGAGGGGCAGCATAAAATTCAAATGAATGAATGAATGAATGAATGAATGAAGGAAGGAAGGAAGGAAGGAAGGAAGGAAGGAAGGAAGGAAGGAACGAACGAACAAACAAACAAACAAACAAACAAACAGTGTATTTTCCTCCCAGGGCTATGAAGAAGAGAAGCATTTGCATTCTACGTTACAAACATTCCTGGTACTTGCTTGAAAAAAAGAAGTTGCCTTTTTGTATTTCATACCAACTTCTGAAATAAATTAACCTCTCCAGGCTAAGAAAATATATATTTATCCTCCAAGACAGTTTTACAACAGTTTCTACAGAAACTGTTAAATAAAAAGAACCTATGCATGAAAGTCCAGATTAAAATTTGTAATTAAATATTAAGTCTTTGTTTTTTTCAGCAAATAGCTACTTCTCAATATATCCTCCCCCTCCACGCACACACAGTACTCATCTCTAAACCTACTGGATTCTAAACATATTAGAGTGGATTAAACGTGAGCATTTTCAACTTTTTCTTTCAAATGTGTTATTTAGAATAATTATTTAATAGTTTCTCCAATTGTTCAATATGGATTATTTATGTATTTGTTTGTTCATTTATCAAATTTATAGTCATCATTTAAAAGAGTGTTGCTAAGAATCTCACCTACTGTGGAAAACTGTACCAATGATGTTCAGGAATAGAAGCACCATGATTCATTAGTAAAGTTAGAGAGCTCTCTGCGGGCTACAAATAGAGATTCCGTTACACATCCACAGCTGACCCACTTACTGCTTGGGAAAAGGTGAACTGCAAATTCAAAACATCTGAACATCTTTCCTGTTCATCAAGAGGTTGTAATCAAGAGAAAAAAGAAGGAAGATTTATCTGGTGGGGTCAGAGATAAGTTAGATCCTAAAGTGTTAAAATATTCAGTTGTCAAGATTAGAAAACTAATCCTTTTTATCTTTTAATGAATTTGTTTAAAGAAGACCTTCTGAGAATCTTATATTGCCCCCCAGAGGCGGAGTAAAGATGCTGAGACATATATTGTGGATTAAGGGTCATTTATTAATTATCATAAATTTAAATGACTTTAAATAAATTTAAATACGTAACTTTGAATATTTAATTCAAAACAGACTAAGGACCTGCAGAGCCAAACTAACGGGGCGGAAATTCCTACCATAACATTCCTTGGCAACATTGGGCAAGAACTCCTTGCTGAACCAGGTGGAGGTACCACCTTCACCTGGATCAAACCACGCCCCTTCGTCGTGTGGGAGGAATTCACCCTCCAATCCCCGGGGGAGATTGGATCCGATGATTCCCATGGACATCCTCTCTCCAATCCCCGATGTTGCTCAAACCTCTAGTTCCTGGAGAGAGGCGGTCCATCACCCTTAAAGAATGCCCGAAAGGAGCATGCGCAGTTGCTTCTAATTGCCCATTTCCGCCCCCAACCTGCCAAACCCCAGTGACCAAAGTGAGGCCTATTTAAACAACTAAAAGCGCCGCACCCCCTAACCAATCCAGTCCGCACCGTCAGTGTGGAATAGGCGAAAAAAACGGCTGCCTCTAAAGGGGAGGCCGCAAAAAATTCCTATTCGGCCCCGAAGGCGACCTCCTTAGGACACACTGTTGATAGCGGAGGGTGGGCGGGTGTTCGCTGGCAAAAGCAATGGGGGGGTCCCTTCCAGATCGCCCTTTAAATAGGGCGATCGGGACCCGGCAGGGCAAGCTGGCAGCGCGCTCTCATTGGCGCGCTGCCAGAAGCCGAACTTCCGGGTTCCGAAGTGCCGAAGTGCTGAGCTCTGAAAAGAGCTAGCTCAGCGTCGCCCCCCGCCCTGTAGGGAATTTCAGCCGGCAGCTTTAAAAAACTGCCGGCTGGGCATTAATATCCTGGATTCTTTCAAAACAGTCATCAAAACATTCAATGATTTCCAGGGCTCCTTCTATTGTTGGTGATTTGTTCATTTTCAGAAGGTGGCAGCAATCAGACAGAAATGCTATCCCACATACTCTCCTGTGATTGCTGCACCATACTTTTCAAGATGGTCTTACTTCAACATTTCCCTACCTCCATCTTTCTCTCACAGATTATTTATTTCAGTTTTGTTTGTCAAGAGAATCCATGCATTAAGAATCAAATCCAGCATCTGAAGCTGAGGTTCCAGTCCTACTGTGGATTTTATGAGAAAACAGTGATTATTGATTTCCTAATTCCCTAATCTGACAGGTCCTAATATGGTTTAAGGATATTTTCCAGTGACCAAATTTGTAAATGCATGCCATTTTCTTACTCTAAGGTCAATTGACATATTTCCTGAAGCCTTTCTTGTTTGTAGGAAATACTATTTTTCACCTTGAGAAATGCATCAGTTCTATCAGATATAGCAGGACTGATTTTCTTTAGAAAGATTGTATTTAAACATTCTGATTGTAATGGGCACCATGCATACTGTCACAGCTTCAAATATCTTCCATTTAGTTGTATACATTACTCACAGGACCACATCTGAGAATGTTTCTGAAAATGACAGAAACATTTGTTATCAACCTTATATGTGCACTCATAGAACATATCTATCTCTAGATTTATACTAGAGATTTCCTCTTTCTAGGAAATGGTGGGAACAGATCTTGGTGTAGTACGCCAGTGATCACTCATGCAAGAATGATTAGAACAAGTCATAACCCTTTGGGAGAAATGTATGATAATTAAAGTGACATTAAAGAATGAAAAAGGTATGCATCAGTGATGATTTGGAATGAATCCAAAATAGAATGAAAGCAGAGAATAGAACCAAATGGAATGTATAAACTGTTCTGTCTGGGTCACTCTGGAAGCTAAAACCAACCCAAAAAGATAAGCCAGACACACCGGTAAAAGGCAAAGGCTGTTTATAGAATTCAAAGAAAACACAGGTAGCAGAAAATGTCCTTACAAACAGGAAAACGCTGGAACTTCAAAGATATACAGGATTCTTGCTGCCAAGACGAAGCTGTAGATAGCAAACATACGCCTCCCACGAGTCTTCCAGACTCCTAGGCCACAAGCCAAGATCCGAGATGCCGAGAATCAAAGCAGGTCACCGTAACTCCAATTGATAACACTCCACATGGCTTCAAGGGCTTGCCTGCCTTTTACACCCTGCTGATGAGGACCACACCCAAACCCAGCTGTTTCTAATTCAATGGTGATAATATTTCTTTAACTGCTCCTTTCGTTGCTCTGAACGTCTCTGTCTCATGTCAATGACAGCTTGTGCGTCATCACCTAATGACTCCAAGCTACTGGCTGGGGAGAGCCCCCCCCCGGGGGGGGCTCTCATGTTGTTCTCCTTCATCCCATTCCCGACTCTCCTCTCCCCCATCTGACTGTTCAGCCCCCTCCTCTGTGCTGTCATCCTCCTCCGGGCATGGAGCCAGCAGAGATGCAGCCGGTCCCTGAGCACCCTCAGGCTGAACCACAACATAAACAGAGGCATAGAATCAAAATCATGTGAAGTATTAGTACCGCTTTATATAACTTTAGTAAGACCACATCTAGAATACTGCATCCAGTTTTGGTCACCAAATTGCAAAAAAGTTGTTGAGACTTTGAACAAAGAGAACTGCAGAGACCTATGATTAAAGGCCTGGAAACTAAAACAAGAAGAACAGTTGCAGGATTTGGATATGGCTACTCTAGAGAAAAAAAGGACATGATAGCAGTATTCCAGTATTTGAGGGGCTGCCACAAGGCTGTCAACTTATTTTCCAAAGCACCAGAAGGAATGACATGAAGCAATGGATGGAAACTAATCAAGGAGCGAAGCAACCAGGAATTAAGGAGAAACTGCTTAACAAGGAAAAATATTAACCAGTGGAATAGCTTGTCTTCAGAAATTGTGGACATTTCATCACTGAAGGGTTTTAAGAAGAGACTGGACTAGAAATGATATGACTGAGCAGGGGGTTGGACTAGAAGACCTCAAAGGTCCCTTCGGGCTCTATTCTGATATAAACATAAAATGTCCAAGAGTTGAATTATATTAGCTTACATGTAAGATCTGCATACCTTATCTGGCCAGGTAGAACAGCCTTTCAGAGGTTGTTATGCTACGGTCATTTGTATCATTTACAACAATTTCTAAATCTTGTACAGAAAACCGAAGAATATTTTAATTCTAGAGAAGGATATTCCATAACTTACTTTGTTCTCTTCTTAATAACCAGGTAAACATGCACACCAATCAGTCCAGCCTATGATTATGATGCCTTTCAGTGTATCCAAACAGATTAAATCAAATACAGATTCCAAACTCAGAAAATTTATTCAAGAGTCCAGCAAAAAACCAAAATGAAGCCTTCACCAGATTTGACTTTTATTTATTTGTTTATTTATTAGATTTATCAAGACCCTTAATTTTGGATGCTTTTTCTTTCTGTCCATCAGTCACTTGAAGACAAACATGTCTAGTCAACATAGTACTTTCTGTAGAGGATAGGAGAAGCTTCCAATGAGGAAAGTTTAAATTGACTCATCTATGCTTTGAATGTCTAGATCCAGCATCTTCTAGGTGATTCTTACAGTGCCAGTTTAGCATTAGATTCAGGCTAGGCTAGGGAAATCACTTTGGGGTATATATTTAGGTAGGTTTTCATCTGGAAATGTCCTTTGACAGCAGGGCTGACCCGCAGGCTGGATGCGTCCTACGCTCGCCACACCAAGGCCTGGTTTAGTGAAGAGGGGGCGAAGTCCTGATACATTATGTGATGCTGCCAAGGTGATGTGAATTTGACAGCCCTAGTGTAGAGCATTAGTATAGCAATGGGAGGAGAATCTGGAAGCATTATAGAAATCAGCACTTGATTTGCATGACTTCTTCCCACCCTTCTTATCCTTTAATGAAAGAAATCTGTCATGCCTGCATTACCTTCAGTTGGGCTGCCTTTTAGTTGTTTCTTAAGTATGAGGAATTATATCAGACATGATTCTGAAATCTCCTGCAATAGCACAAACACTTCAGTGAACTCCATGTGCCAGATCCCAATACTCAGCGAATCTAGATTAATGGATTAATTTACCAGATGGTTACAATGTTATTAAAATGCAAATGATTGCATTCTGTTAATTGTTTCATATCAGATGCAATTAATGAGGACAGTTTTGCAGTTTAAAACAGTCCTGGTACCGTTAATTTGACTTTTAGCATAAAGAAAGAGGGGGGGGGGAAAGAAAAAAATAATAATTTAAAGTAACATTTTATACACATATACACAGATACCGACACACATTACATGTGTATGTGTGTGTGTGTGTAGTCTCTCTCTCTCTCTCTCTGTGTATATATATCAGAGGTGGGTTCCTCTGGTTTAGACCGGTTCTATAGAATCCATAATAACTTGGGGGCCTGGGTCACTAGAACCAGCAGTGACCCAGGCCTGTTATGCCCCAGAGCCACTTCTCTCAGTGGTGCAGTAGGTGCTGCCATCTTGTTTTCAGCTTCTGTATATACACAGTCGCTTTTTCAAAATACTGTGCATGCGAACCCATATGTGCAAAATGTGCACATGACACAAAATGTGTGCATACCTCTGCAATGTGTCCCTGAGCGAACTGGCAACAAAGAAAACTAGAACCAAGCTGGATCAACCAAGGAGTCTATGAAATACCATGCAAAATCTGTGCAGTCTCAAACATTGGCCAAACTAATAGGAGAATAAATTCATGCATCGCAAAACACAAAAATGCAGTCATTAAAAAAAGAAAAAACTTCCCTCCTTTTCCAGCACATTAAAAAAAAGGACATGAAATTGATTTTGAAAGAACTAAATGTCTTGGCATATTCTGGTTTCTTCCCATGTAAGTTTTAGAGATTCAAAACTTACATGGGAACAAACCCGAATATGCCAAGACCTTCATACGTGAAAATCTACAAAAACAAATATCTTACCTCTACAGGGAGGATACCTTCTTGCTGTCCAGGACCTACAAGAAACTCGAAGTCCAAAGAACTACCATCCTATGTGACTCACATTCCTACACAACTGCCAAAACAGAAATTTGATCCCCAAATGCTGCCAACTAAAATTCCATTCTAAAACCCCATCCACTGAACAGATCATGAAAAGAAACGAATTAGCCCTAATCAGAAATGAACTCCGTAGGAAAAGGTTCCTACTAGGCTAAACCAAAAAGATCTACTCACTCTTCACCTCAAACTTAGCAACAGAATCCACCCAATATTCTGAGACAAATCCAAAGAACTAGCCCTCTGGAGAGCTGAAACAGAAACCTCCCTCAATACAGACATACACACCAAGAAACTCCACAATTTGAAAAAACACGAGATGCCCAACCCCTTTCCACAGCAACTCATGAAGCAAACAGTACATAATATACCAGACAGGACCACAGCAGAAACCAACGTCCTCTCCAAAGGATTCAACTTTGCAGCCGCCCCCAAATGCATCCCCACTGAAAACATAATATGCGGAGTTGAAGCCACCCTAACCAAAATCAATCCAGATGAAGCCAACAAAATCAGAATTGAAGTCACCGATGTCCTCTGCTCCAGCATTCCACCCAGAAGCAACTTACATAAAGATGAACAAAAAGTACTCACCAACTTGAGGAAAGACAATAACCTAATCATCCTTCCAGCAGACAAAGGCAACATCACTGTGGTGATGAACACATCTGACTACCAAGACAAACTAGCCAACCTACTCCAAGACTCCGCTTACAAACCTCTAAGCACAGATCCTACCACCTACCTGGAAAAAACCACCAAATTCAAAATAAAAGCTTCCCCCATTAGTGAAGAGATCCAGCAAAGAATCATCCCCAGAGGGAAATCATCCAGATGCCCCAAGTTCTATATGACCTCCCCAAGATACACAAATAAGGAACACCCCTTAGATCCATAGTCAGCTCCATAGGCTCACCCCTACAGAATCTTGCCAAATTTCTTGCCAAACAACTTCAGCCCTACAGAGAATCCATCATGACTCATGTACAAAATCATTCCACTTCATAGAAATCATAAAGGATCAAAATCTACAACCCAATGACCTTCTTGTGAGCTTTGATGTCATATCTCTCTTCACACAAGTGCCTATTAAAGAAGCCCTTATAGCCGTCCAAAACAAATACAACAAGCACATCTTAGATCTGACCAACCACTTTCTGATGAGTACATAATTCATCCACAATGGACAAAGATACAAACAGATAGAAGGAGCCCCCATGGGATCATCCCTCTCACCCATCATTATCCTTAGTTCTATGTTGTTTCTCTCCTTGGTTAATTTCCAGCCACTGCTCTGCTTCTTGACTTGCCTCATTCATTTGGTGAAGATAATTTCTTTGGTGATTTTAAGCTAGAGAATGAAATGGGAGGGGGGGGGCAATTCAAAGAGAAAATATAGTTGAGAGACTTCAGTTACTCACAAATAAACTCATGATTTACACACCCTCCAAGCTAAACATTTCTAGTTCTTGACATATCTTGACATATCTGTGGCCTGGTCAAGGAACAAACAAAGGAAACAAACTTTGGATTGAAGGTTAAACTAGGGGTGGGCTCCAGCCCGAATGTTAAATTGCTCGTGAGTGCTTGCAGGGCCAGCGCAATTTTGCTTCTGAACCTCTGGAGATAGCAAAATCACACACAGGCTTGACATAAATATGATTCCATGGGCTTAGAACACTATATCTGAGCCGGGGTGGTGCAGCAGGTAGAGTGCTGTACTGCAGGCCACTGAAGCTGATTGTAGATCTGTAGGTCAGCGGTTCAAATCTCATCACTGGCTTAAGGTTGACTCAGCCTTCCATCCTTCCGAGGTGGGTAAAATGAGGACCCGGATTGTGGGGGCAATAGCTTAGCTATGTTAAAAAGTGCTATTGCTAGCATGTTGTAAGCCGCCCTGAGTGTAAGGAGAAGGGCGGCATAAAAATCAAATAAATAAATAAATAAATAAATAAATAAATAAATAAATAAATAAATAAATAAATAAATAAATAAATAAATAAATAAATAAATAAATAAATAAATAAATAAATAAATAAATAAATAAATAAATAAATAAATAAATAAATAAATAAACAAACAAACAAACAAACAAACAAACAAACAAACAAACAAACAAATAAATAAATAAATAAATAAATAAATATATCCGTGTCATGTAGTTATACCTCTATATTTATCAACGGAATTTATTTGTGAATAAACCTGATTAGGGCAGTTGTTTGCATATTCTTTTACACACAAGTAAATTAGAACATTGTTGAAGTTTTATGTCACTTTTTTTTCACTGCAACAGAAACAATGGTTTCAGTCAGGATTGAACTAAAAATGTTTCATATTTTTTAAATCTCATGTCACAATTAATTATAAAAATAGTATATTAGTTTCAAACTTTGGTGTTACTTTAAAACAACTTGAACAGGAAGAAATGAAAGAAAAAGTATATTAAAATACTTTTAATATACTTGGTTTGCTCAGAATTCATGTTATAGATGTTTTCTCTTTTATTATTCCCAACAACATCACCTATGTGACACAGCTGATGTTTTCCCATCTCAAAATCAAAGTAAACATCCATTTTCTAAGTAATCTTACATTTCTCCTGATAGGAAATAGTAAAAAAGGGGGTTTTCAAGGGAGAAGATTAAAATTGGATAGAGATTTTATCTGAAACTGTTCAGAATGGTAACATGTGGGCAAACAGAAGTCAATCAAAGTTTACTCAGAAATAATGGGTGATATTTTGGCTATGTAGAAAATTTTATATTTATATGGAAAAACTTTTATTTTGAAAGAAATGTTTCATTTCAAACACCAGGAATAACTTAAATTATTTTTATATTGTTGAACATTTGATGTTTACACTGACACATTATTATTATTGTTGTTATTGGTTTAGCCCTTCTCCATGATATCAAAATATTTTTATTAAGAAACTCTCATTCATTTCCTCCCTTTAGAACACAAAGTTTGGGATATTATTTAGTATGAAGGATTTTTTACCTTATTTGCTCACCCAACTAGTTGAATCATAATTGTAAATCGGATATATTTCATGTTTTAAAAATGTGATGGATGAAGAATATACTATCTAAAAGGAATGACAAGACCTGTTATGTAGTATCCCAGATTAAAAACTGATTACATTAAATAAGATAGTAGATTCTGATTGAATATTAGGAAAACATATTTAAAAATAGGCGGTGTTCAATACTAAAACAGTTAAAAGAGTGGTACTTGGATTTAAAGTTTTGCATTGAGCAATGATTTGGATTTAGCTGAAATATCCCTTTCAGTTCTGTGATTCTATATTTTCTTTTCCATTATTGGTTCTTCTAGGTTCCCATAACAAATAAAATATTCCAAAAAGGCAAATTCAGATATAAGGTATTTTAAATATTCCCAAGATCTGCAGTACAGCAAACAATGAAGTTTTTGAAAATAATGTTATTCTTTAAAATATATAGTAAGTAATTTCCAATAACTGAAATCCAAGAATAGAAATATACTGCTCCAAAAAATAAAGGGAACACTCAAATAACACATCCTAGGTCTGAATGAATGAAATATTCTCATTGAATACTTTGTTCTGTATAAAGTTGAATGTGCACAACAGCATGTGAAATTGATTGTCAATCAGTGTTGCTTCCTAAGTGGACAGTTTGATTTCACAGAAGTTTGATTTACTTGGAGTTATATTGTGTTGTTTAAGTGTTCCCTTTATTTTTTTGAGCAGTGTATATTGCAGATAGCTAACCCTGTGTTCCAAAAAATAGCATTTTGATGCCTCTTCATCAGTAGCAAGCTTAACAATTGGAATTACAAATTGAATAAAGTTAAGTAAAGCAATCTGTCTCTGATTTTGGGAAGGTTTTGTTCTTCTAAGCAGAATTATTTAACATATTTTAATAATTTCTAATTTTGATTCCAAAATAAATGAATAGTGAAGAAAATAGAATATTCATTCAATATTTTTTTCTAGCTGATGATTCCAACTGCTTGATGGAGAAAAAACATTCCTGCTCTCCAATGGAATCCAGATAAAGTAAGACATATTTCCTCTGATGGGTAGTCAATCAGTTTGAGTCTTTCTGCATGGCAAATATGTGTCACTTTTCAAAAGAAAAATGTTCTTGTATTTTATGAATATAAATACATTTGGAATGGAGCAAGAGGCAAGAGCATGTGGGGAGAGAGGACAAGGGGAGCAACTCATATATGAAATTACAAAGAGGAGCAGTTTGCACTTCAAGATTATAGCACATATATTTTGATGAAATCATTGGAATTTATAGACAGGAATTTATATCATTGGAATTTATAGGCACTAGATCAACCAATCAGATTACCTGGAGTTATAGGAATATTCTAGGTAATTTCTGTACCCCATTTAAATCAATGGAGTCTTGATCTTTAAATCCTGAATAGGTGATATAAGCTCAGCCAAGTAGTTTCAATAAAGCATGCTATCAAACACGATGTCTTCAAGCACTAAGAAGCCAGCATTGCGTTGTCAAGAACAAGTCATGTTAGATTAACCTTATCTCTTTTTCAGACAGAGTTATTAGCTTGATCAGTCAAAAGGATTGCTGTGAATGCAATGCACCTTGATATCAGTAAAGTATTTGAATCAGTCCTGTAGACAAGATGGATAAACATTGGCTAGACAGTTCTGCAACTGATTCAACAAATATGCCCATAAATAATTTTGCATTGACTTGGAGGGTCAATAATATCAAGTCAAGTGCCACAAGGTGCTGATCTTGGCCCTACAGTATTTAACAAGCTTCCTTTCCACTCCACCTGATTAAATGACTTAAAGATAGAATGGGAAGGATGCTTATTTAATTTGCAGATAACATAAAGTTATGGGAACCTTACCACTTTACAGAGCAAAATTAGAATTGAAAATTATCTCTTGAACTTTGGGTCAGATCCAATAGGATGATGATCAATAAAAATGCATGATGGAGCAAAATGAAATAATTGAGTTCACTTTGCAGAACTACAAAAAACACCAGGCATAAAATGTTATAGAGGCAGTTACAGAAACAATCAAGATATCAAATGCGGTTAAACGGATCTGTTTCCAAAGAAAAAACTTAAAAGCATAAAAAGCTGATGGTGTCTGTTAGCCTATTTATTACTTGGCGCAATTTGTTTTTGAAGATTTAAAAATTTTATTTAGGGATTTATGAACAATTCAAATTTATTCCTTTATTTTTCTGGAAGCTTCTGGGTTCTCATTTCCTCATCTTTGTTTTTCAGAAAAACTCGCTTCTCCATTTATTATAGATTCAGATAGTTTTATCTTTCCATCAACCACAAGGCTCCCAATCTGAATGGTTTTTCCTCACCTCCATTCTCTGCTCTCTTTCCGTTACATGTTCTAGCAATAATTCTCTTGCAGTGGATGTAGAAAGAAACACATGGACAACAGAGCTGGGTATTAATGGGTCACTTTTATTATCATGCAAATGATTTAGACCTATAGAGGTAAAACCTAAACAGGTCGGAATTCCCTATCAAATAATATTTCTAAGCAATTGTGGGTGAAACTCTTTGCTAAGCAAGGGGAGGGTTCAATGGCCTTCCCTTGCTCTCTGCCACATCACCATGGCACGTGGGAAAGCTCACCTCCCAGATCCCCTTTAGAAGACCTGAGTAAGTGACCCCCAAGGGCATCTCCTCTCCATCACTCAGGCCCTACATGCCCGGAGCTTCTGGGGAAGGGCAGCCCATCACTTCCAAAAGGTGCCCTAAAGGAGGACAGGCAGCTGCTGCTAATACCCATTTCCACCCCTACCTGCCACCCCAGTGACGAAAGGGAATTAAGCCAAATGGAAACTGAATGAGGCTAATGGTAGCTGGAAAAAAACACCCCCTAACCGATCCCATTCCCAAATCTCAGTGTGGAGTATGTGAAAAAATGTCTGTGCCATAACACGCTGCAATTGTTAGTTGGCCCCAACTGGCGACCACTAATCACACTGACACAAAGGGCAGGGCAGGTGGGTGCTAGCAAAAGTCATTCTAAAAAGACAGAGACCAGGAGGTGCAGGCCCATTTGTCCTAGGCCTGGGCCCCACCTCCCAGCCTGCACTGAGCATGTGCAGAGCCATGATGTATTCTGGGCGATCCCAGCATGCTCTGGAGATCGCCCAGGCCATGTGGGAAGGAAGCTGTGCCTTCCAGCTCCCACCGCAAATGCCGGCCGGCGTTTAAACCACCAACCGGTAATAATCTCTGCAATGAAAGTGGAGATTACCATTATAAAGAAATGGATGAGGTTAAGCAAGAAAGAAAAATGACAGTTCAGTATTGGGAAAGTAAAAGACATGTGAAAGAAATTCAGAATAGTCCCTCTTGATATTCTTTGGTATAAGAGAGACTTCTGGGGAAGAAATGGTGAATTGAAGTGGAGATGACAGGGGTAGAAGATTGAAAAGCTGATGAGTAGGGCAGCTCTTTATAATTCCTCTATGGACTAGAAGAGGACATGAAATTGCACACAAGAGCTATACAGTTGTTCCTCTTTAGGAACAAGATAACAGTCTCTGATGGGTTCAGAGCTCAGGGAGATGAGGGAAAGCTATCTTTGCTGAAACACAGTTGGCACATTTCCAAAGGGTATTGGGTTTGCATATTTCTTTTCTATTTCACTTTCAGGAATAAACTGTTAACTGCTTTTTAGCTATCAAGAACTTTTGTATCAACAGGTTTTAAAGCGCTGGGTAAGTTTCCTTCAGTCCTTAGTAAAACACGTTTAAATACAAGTTTAAGGACAGGAAAAAAAATAGTGACATGAACAGCAAAAGGGTGATTAGAATTTTAATTTTACAAAGTTACAAATGGACTAAGTGCCCAGGTGAATTTGAAATAAGATTTTAAAATTAATTATAAGAATCCTCCTCATGGGAAAATGTTTTTGTTTTTCTTGAAAAATCATGATAGGATGAAATTTGAAGATAGGACTCTAGCAGAAACTAGAAGGAGCTGAAGATTAAAATTAAATTGAGAAAAAGCATTTAAATTTGACCGAGTAATAAAAAATAGAGTAAAGTACCTTAACGGTAGATTTACTGAAGGGCATTTTGAACAAAGGACCCTAGAACTAATATTGAGAAATTTCATTGAATTTAATAAGAAAAGTAAGAAAAGTAGAATGTTATTTTAATTGACTATAGAGAGATTGTTAAAATGTCAAGCAGAAGATATTTTGGTTTATGGGGTTTGGTTTATTCAGCACGGCTTCTCCTTTATGGTTGCAAATGTATGATTTAATTTTCATTTAATTTAAGCAATATTTTCAAAAATGTTGCACACCATGCAATTTCCTTAAGCACTGGAGGTTCTTAGGTGTGATTTCTTGTTTTGATGCAGCAGGCTTTCATTTCTTTCTAAACAGATGTGATTTTGTTTTACTGAACATATCATTATGATATATTTGAAGGTTACTGACATTGCAAAACTAATACACGCTAGACCTTCATTAATAAAGGATCAGTGAAATCAATTTAAGTACTGTATATTCAGATTCTGCTACAAAAGAGCCTGCTGTGATACATACATGCTAAGCAGCAGAGGGAGATAAAGGTAAAATCCATTATGCTGCATGATGATTGCTACAAATTTTTACATTGGGAATCACACTAGGGATGTGAAAGAAATCCACGACGGAAGTGAAAAGTGCCTTGTCAGCTCACAAAGAACAGAACAGGCCCAAGTCACTTTCCAAAAGTAAAGCAACATGATGTTGTGTGAAGCAAGAGAATATTGGAAGCGAAGCTATAGGCGGTATATATAATTAGCTTTGGACCTTTGGAAATATATTGTAAAACATTAATTACTTTAAAGTATGCCAAGATAAACCAGACCAAAACAAAAACAGGGGTCTCCTGACAATATAGAAATCAGCCTTCTAGAAACAAGAGGGTTATTATGAGTTCTCCTGTGTGCCATAAGCTTTGTGACCTCGGCAGAAGATCATAATGCTTAAAAATTGGATTATTCATCCTGTTCAGGGCTCTGAATTGGTCGATGCAAAGATTTTCTGTTTATTTTCACTAGAATCTTGGACACTTTCCTCAGGCAAAGGCAAATTTCATTATATCACATTAAGTTCTTATTGATTTAATTAGTGGGAGAAGGTGTATGCTATCTAATTGATTCAAGTTTGTACAGAAAACAGAGATAACAGAAACTGAAACCTCCAGTTCCTAAAAGATATGAAAACAACCCTTTTCACATAAATTGGAATAAATTAAAAATACCACCACAGTTTACCTAATAAATATTATAAAGTGATTAAGCATGTGAAAAACATGCAAACCTATAAAAGTTTTCACATTGCTGCTATGTGTACTATGATTCCTCATCAATTGCTTCATCCTGAAATGCTTGTGTCAGTTTGCTACCACATTCTGTCCTTCTATAGGAATTCTAGAAATTGCTACCACAGGGTAGGCAATCAACTCATATAGAAATCACTTTTGTCTTATTTTATTGCTTTAATGTCCAATCATAATGACCCCATCTTATTTTTTCCAATAATTTTAATTATAGACCAAACAAAGGGGTCTACATGAATTGTAGATTAAGCAAAGTCATGTGGGTTCCAAGGTTTTTCATCCTTTTCTCTGTTTATAAAAACAAAAGGATATAAAAGCCGAGCTTTATCAAAGCAGTCAAGCACTTTCACTTTCCATATTTAGCATAGCTAATTAGTTTACATTCCCTTGTGTGTCTTCTTCATTGGATTCATTTCTTTCAGGGGATTTAGAATGTTGCCTGACTGCCAGACAATACTGTGTAGTTTACATAGTTAAAAAGAAAGAAAAGAAAAAATGAGAAGGAAAAGAAGAAATCACAAGTACATTTGGATAAAAACCCAATCAATTACTGAAACAACTTCAGGCTTGGTGGCAAAAGGCAAGTTTCATATATGTAAGTTTTGTTATAGTTCAATAATTTCTAGGAAAAGTTTGATTTACCTTTTCAAATTTAAGAAAAGGATTTACAAAAGGATGGAGCAGGGTAACTTTATCAAAATGAGTGTGAGCTTTCTAATAATTCCTTGCAGGAATCAACAATATCTAAAGAATGGTTGTTAGCTCTCCTACATCCTTTTATAATCACTTGCACAGCCGTAATATCTGACAACTCTTTCTACTTGGATTGAAATTTAATGGAAAGTGAAAGTGCTTGATTGCTTTGATAAAGCTCAGCTTTTATATCCTTTTCTTTTTATAAACAGAGAAAAGGATGAAAAACCTTGGAACCCATGTGACTTTGCTTAATCTACAAGTTTTGTTATAGTTTAATAATTTCTAGGAAAAGTTTGATTTACCTTTTCAAATTTAAGAAAAGGATTTAGAAAAGGATGGGGCAGGGTAACTTTATCAAAATGAGTGTGAGCTTTCTAATAATTCCTTGCAGGAATCAATAATATCTAAAGAATGGTTGTTAGCTCTCCTACATCCTTGTATAATCACTTCCACAGCCATAATATCTGACAACTATTTTTACCTGGATTAAAATTCAATTACTTATTTGATCAAATATTGTGCTGGGTACTGGATTAAAAAAAATTAAAACAGAGCAGAGTTAAAACTAGAAAAATGATAAATAAATCAAATAAAAAGGACATATACATAGTGTTGGAAGAAAAATCCAATCCAGTTCCAATCCAGAAGAAAGACACTGGAAATAAAGTGGAGGCTGGCTGCAGAAAAGAAGGTCTCTGTTTATTTGGATGCCAGAAACTTGAGTGACAGCAGTATGTTTCTGGGATGGCTGACAAAATGAGGTTGGGATACATATTCTTTGGGGGCTTTGTGATTGAGATGCTTGTTCCTGTGTAAGAATGTGTCCTTTAAAGGGTGTTGCCAGATTTCTATGGGAGTCATAGCTGGCTCTACAGGCAAAAGGGGAAATGCAAATCCTAGGTGTCTATCTGAGCTTGTCATCTCTGGCTTCCCTAATTCTTTTGCTTATAAGGAGACTCTTTGCTTATGAAAATATTGGCCCAGTCTTTCTGAATGGATACCAAATCTCCATTCCAAATGGCCAGCTTCTTCAAGCTTCTGTTTGAGGCTGTTTTAGATAGTTAGTTAGTTAGTTAGTTAGTTAGTTAGTTAGTTAGTTAGTTAGTTAGTTAGTTAGTTAGTTAGTTAGTTAGTTTGTTTGTTTGTTTGTTTGTATTGTTTGTTTGTTTGATTGTTGTCAAACTTTTATTATCAGCTGGAAATTTATTTGTGGGGAAAGTATGTTTGCACAACCTCTGCCTGGAAGAATTGCCTTCAGTTAATATTATCTTTGTTTGTTTGTTTCTTCCTTACTGCTACCAAAATGTTACTGTACAAGCATTCAGTCAAACTGGGTGTGGCACATAGGCCCTTAGCAATGTGTAGTACTTTCCAATGTACTTTCCAATGTGCTTCCCTGAAAATAAGGCCCTGTCTTATATTTTTTGCCAATAAGAAAGGCATCAAATCTTATTTTTTTGGGGGGGAGAGGGGATGTTTTCTCCTGACTCGCTTCAGTTGCATGTGTCACCTCCGGCCTCCTTTTCAGTGTCAGATCTGTGGCTGGCAAGGCTTTCCTGAGGGCCTCTGCATTCAATAACAGAGCTCCAGATTGATCCAAACTTCTATTATTGGCTGCAGAGGCCTTCAGGAAAGGCTGCAGAAGAAATGGGTCAGCAAGGCAGGTATCAGGGTGTGTGAGACCTATCTGCAACTGTCCTAAGTTAAGTAGTAAAATAAAAAAGTAGTAGGGCAGCTCCACACACCTCCATCCCCATCCTTGAGCAGGATCTTAATTAGGGCCTATTTTGAGGGTAGGGCGCACATGTAAAAATCAAGCTAGGGAGTAGGTTGTATTTTCGAGAAAACACGGTATATTGCAGCTACTCTGTTATAATATTTCTGTTGACCAAAATGCATAGAAGTGCAATTTATGTACAACAGTTGCCAGTATGTAAAGTTTATGTAAAGTTTCATCAGAGAAGAAGTCAGTCTTAAGCACAAAGTCATGTAACCTTATTCAATTAAACCAGTGTTTCCCAACCTTGGCAACTTGAAGATATCTAGACTTCAACTCCCAGAATTCCCCAGCTAGCATTCACTGGCTGGGGAATTCTGGGAGTTGAAGTCCAAATATCTTCAAATTGCCAAGGTTGGGAAACACTGAATTAAACCACTGATTACATTAATGGTATTACAAAAAGTTAGGATTCAAGCAACTATATGACATCAATATTTTAATTATGCTAAATGAATGTTTTGCAGCACAAAAGATGATGCTGATGTTCCTTGTCAATAATGGAACAATTTTTCCCCTCTTTCATGAAAGCATCTCCCCTTGTTTATAGGTGCTAATTACATAAATATTATGTGTCCCCATTTATGTTAGCGGTTTAAATAATTGCCTCAATGCTGATTGATGCAACATTCTGCCTGAATCACAAATTCTATAAATGAGAAGATCAATTACCAGACATCTTTCAAGTGCCTATTTATTCATGGAAATCAAACATAATTCATAATAAAAAAAGACTAGAAAGAAAATGTAAGATGCTAGCAGATGATATATGCACAAGCATTAAATAAAAGCATCTTTCTTCCTCAATAGATTGTAATGCGGCCAAGAGGGATTTGAATTCCCAAATAATTTGCTCAATTAGTATTATTACTTCTGCTATTATAGTTTTATGTATTTATTAATGTATTTATTTATTTATGTACTTATTTAAACTGTTTAATAGAAATTAACATGACAAATCCACAATGTTAGTTCCTTATAAATAAGGAAATAAATAAAACTAATCACCCATAATGAGTTTCCTAGTCCCTTATCCCCACCCTACCCCCACACACAAACACTTAAATTCTCCCTTTCAAAACTTTCTCTTATAGAAAGATTTCTTGAAGACCAGTTCCTACCAGGATAGGACAATATCCCATGGCCAATTCACCATGGCCAACTTGCCTCAGATGACTCACCAGGGGACAATTCATCGATTCAATGTAATTGTTGTTATTTTGTCATTCTCGTTTTATTTTGTCCCTCCTTTGACATTCTTTCTTTAATGATTCCATTCCACCATATAGTTGATGCAACTCTTGTCCTGTAACAAGGTGTCCCATGTTAAGTTGGCCTTAGTGAGTTGTTGTATTCCCATTCGTTCCTACATTCCATTGAAACCCATCACTTCTATCCCACATTGCATAATAATCCACATGCTATAGATATACTTTTGAGAGTAGGAAGGGAGATATTAGGAAGCCTCCCTTCTGTAATCAGCAAACTAAATATCTGAGCTGCTGAGTTTAATCTAAATAGAAAACCTAATGTTAAATACAGAAGGAAGAAAGATCCTTTGCATCTACCACTGAGCTGAAATGACTCCTATACTTGATCCTTCCTCTTCCAGCACCAGAAAGAAAAACAAAGGTCATAAGGTAGGAGACCACTACAACAAAAGCTAGTTTAGCTGGATTTTTCCTCCTTTACAAAGCCATTACGGTAGACTGCCCTATGGAACAATCCTCAAAAAGAGACAGAAGTAGAGGACCATGGCACTCTTGCAGAAGAGTGCTCAGCTGGACTGTTCTCTCCCTCCACCACTCTTACTGGCAACTCTCTTAAGGGAAAAATCTGAGAAGTTTGTTTTTCAATAATATTTATGATAATTCTATTTATAGTCATTTCTTTTTGCTGTAAGCTGATCTGGAAGGATTGTTATCTTTTGCTGTAAGCTGCTGCTCGAAAGACTGGACATAAATAATGGTAATACTACATCTTGAACAATTACAATGCTTATCCATGAATAAATAGCTATGAAATTTAAATAGCATTTTCTGAGTACGAGGAGATCTAAGATACACAGGAAACAAACTGCATATGTATCTTTAATGGCAGAAATCCTGCTTTCAGGCAGAAGGTTTAATCTCAGGCTCATCAATGACCAAAATAAAATCATTTCATTTCATATTTGATCTCTCTGCTTCAATAATTCATGCTTTGATTATCACTCAGCTGGACTACCACAACACAGACTTTGAAGATGACCCAAATTCTTCAGTAGGTATAACAGCAAGATTATTGGCAGAACATTACAGAATTATGCCAACAGTATATTGCTTGTAAAGCAGTGGTTGTCAGGAGGTTTCTGGGCCTGATTCAAAATGTTGTTCCTTTCCTTTAAAACCCTTGCCAGAACTGAATTTAGCCATCTGGTTTGGGCACTGATACAGGGCTGTCTGTGAGTTCTCGCCCCTGATGGGATTAGATGGGGATGAGATGTGTTAGACCTTCCACATAATAGCCCCACCTTCTGTTATACTCTCCATTACTGCTGTTCTGTTTTATAATTGTTTTTCATTGGGGATTTTGTCTCTGTGTTAATATTGGTTTGATCTAGTTGATATTGTTATCCTGTTGTTTTTGTTCTTTTTTCGAGGTTGGTATGGATTACAAGAATGAATGAATGAGTTTTCTGTGAGTAATATTCTAGTTCCAGCTAATGCTGCAGAAACTTCTGTCTGAAAGTCTAGAGCAGGGGTTTCAAACTCACATCGTCACATTATCATCATGTGACATATCGAGACTTTTTTCCCCTTCGCTAAACCGGCTTGGGCTTGGCCAGCAACTGATGCATTTGACCCATGGGCTGTGGGTTTGATAACCCTGGTCTAGAGCAATTTTAAAATGTATGGACTTTAACTCCCAGAATTCTAGAGCCAGCTGCGAAATACTATTCTAAAGAAATGCAACCATTCAATTTTGCAATTAATGAGCTAGCTAGATAATCCAGTGAAGGCATCTGTGGGGTTCAAAAGACCAAGATGGTGTTGGGGGACTGAAGTTTTTATCCTTTTGTCACATTGTGTCACATTGCAACGGCTTTATGGTGACGTTATACATCACCTTACTTTTTAAAGTATCGTTGCAGATGCTTCAACACTGTTCCATATAAGGTACCATCAGCCTCTTTATTGCTTGACATAAAACTCCCTCCTATTTACAGCTGTTAGTTTTTGTTGAAGAATTTCTGTTTCTACACAAATAAAAACCTCCTTCAGTCTTCATACCAAAGTCTTTCATTTGTTTTTGGTTTTTTTTGTTTAACAGAAATTAAAATAAAGTAAAATAAAACACATCACCATTTAAATGCTTCTAAAGAACAGGAACATGGGACCATTGCCAGCAAAACTGGACTTTGCAGCATAGAAAAGTTGGGGCATTTCTCCATAGATGACTTACAAGCAATCAGCCAAATCAGCTTGTTGGGAAGAACAAATTGATTGTATTCCAAGCATTTTCTTAGGAATACAGAATGATGAAGTGAGTCTTTGAAAGATATGTATATAGAACAAATATCATCCATCAATATGCTAAAAAAAATCAATAATGAAAAATCTGGGAGGTACACATGCACAGTCAGCTAATTAGTCCCTGTAGACAAAACAGCAGTGAACTAATGTGAATAGAGAAAGCGAAACAGTAATTAGTTGAAATCAGATCACGATAGCAGTGAACTTCTGTCAGCAATGCACACAATTTAAACAGGCCAATACAGTTTCTCATTTGCTTTCCTAGATGAAGAGGCAGTATTGAAGAGGATAGTCTACATGTTGCAAATGTGACCATATGTAGCCTACTTGTGTTGTTCTATTGAGCATTTCCATGGTCTCTTTACAATAAAATTTATAAGAAAAGTGCCTATGTTGCTTAAAAGCTAACCATTTTGGCAGCTGGTCTGTTCAGGTAATCTAGCAGGAAAAAGTCGGCATATACAGTATATGGAGAGACAACATTGTTAATTACGATGTAATACCATTCATTGTACTTTATTGATTAGTCAATTGATCATATCAAGTGTGAACAGAAGCAAAAATAAAATACAATAAAATGAGATAAGATATAAGGAAATGAGATAAAATAGCTTGGTGAGATAAAATAGACTAAGATGTAGTAGGTAAGATAAATTGAAGATTAAAGATAAAGAGTATGATTAAACAGTATAGGGTAAAATGTAAGAAGAGAACTTCATTAAGTTGATTGTATCAAATATATAAAACTAATACAAAAAATGCAAATAGCTAAAAAGAAAGCAAAATTTCATAATAGACTGTCACCCCTACAATTAACTCCAATCAGACCAAGGTATTATGTCATCTTTGAGAAGGTCTTTGAAATGAAGAATGCAGTATTATTGTTGTTCCCTACAACAAGTGTTTGATGATGTTGTTCCCTACAACAAGTGTTTCTCCTAAATGCCACTTTTTTTTCAATTTTCAAATGAAGGTCTAAATAAGTATCCCTTTCTGGAAAGTACAATTTGAAGTCAATAAAAATGTGCCCAGCATCTTCAATAGCTGATGCTTCATAAATGCACAAACTTTCTTTAGTTGGGACTTCATAAAATCTTCCAGTCTTACCATGGAGTCAAGTTGTTCAAATCAAGCTCTAGAAAAAGCTATGGGATATTGAGGCATATGAGTTGTTCAATATTTTTCTAACTGACTGGGTGATTTATCTTGAGCCAGCCACTTCAAAGATTTGACACATTTAAGTGTTGCAATATCACCTTGTGCAGGTACATCAATAAGTCTGTTTAAAAGCTTTCTTGACATTAAGATCTGATTAGATTGTGAATTGGATGGAGAATCCATATTGAGAAATGACATTTGAAAGTTGGGTGATCCAAATGTTTGTTGTTGTTGTCCTCGGAAAAGGGCGGCATATAAATCTAATAGATAGATAGATAGATAGATAGATAGATAGATAGATAGATAGATAGATAGATAGATAGATAGATAGATAGATAGATTAATAGCTAGCTCTTCAAAGCACATCTTGGGTAGTTCTCTGGGTCCATGGATAGGATCTTCAGCCAGTAATTAAATGTTTTAATTAATAATTGGCTTTGTATAGTGGATATGGCCAAATCCTTCCCTTATTGATGTAGCTGGTGTAGACTTATCTACCCCCAAGTTACATTTCTAAAAAGTAGATTGTATCCATCCCAGAAAGGGATATTTATTATTTATTTATTTATTTATTTATTCATTCATTCATTCATTCATTCATTCATTTATTTATTGGATAAAATGATAAAAACAGCATGCAACAATCCAATACTAAAACAACCAAAAACCCTTATTATAAAACCAAACATACACACAGAACATACCATGCATAAAGTGTAATGGCCTAGGGGGAAGGAATATCTCAACTCCCCCATGCCTGGTGGTATAAGTGAGTCTTGAGTAGTTTACGGAATTATTCATTATAAATTTGTAAGTATGGATTTATAGCAGAAGAAGACTAAATATATTTCAAGGAAAATTCAGAAGAAGTGTTAATGAATTGGGCAATCTGGTGTAATCGATTCTCTGAACCAGTCCACATTTCTCTTCATGCCATTCTTCACTGATCACATTTTTCAATATAATACTGACTAGTTGCAGGTGCAGAAAACACCAGCCTTCTTTGCCACAACGTATTGTCCATTTGCAACTGTGACTGATAGGAATGCTTTACAAATATGCATGGTATTAAAATATGGCAATTTTTAAATATTTTTATTCACCATGAATAAATCTCTCCTATTGGTATAGCTTGATGACTAATGGAAGCTCAGATCCTTTTTCGTGCATTTGTTCTTCTTATCTTGAACACCAGTAATATTTTCATGGTCTAGAAATTTAATATTCTCCTTTCCATGAACATACTCACTATTATTCAATATCCACGTTCTCCACTTGTTCCATTATTTAATTTTGCACTTCTTTGAACTGCCTCTCCTTTTGCAGCCTATGCATAATCTGGCCTATTATCATCCAATTATTTTTGCCTCTCTCAAGTCCTTATTCATGATTTATATTTTTCACACAAAGCTCTTTCTATATTATCTACACGGCCAACTAAACTACCTTATTATATACCCCTTACCAAAGGATGTAAAATATTACATTTTCAAGCTACACATTCTATTTAATCAGATGAGCTGCAAATGCACAAGAGAAAGATTAAAGAAGGGGGGAAATTAGATGAATCAATGTATAAGGAGAGATACTGTATATTAAAACTATTTTAATTTTCTCAAAGAATCATATACTGGATATAAGGATGAACCAAGAGCATAAAGTGGAAATGAATTGATGGTAATAATTAGCCATCAAAGGCTGAGTTTGATTATAACTTATCTTGCTGCTGGTTTACTGCATCTTGTGGGTGCACATGTACTTTGCACAGATGCACATGCAGAGTGCCCAAAAATATTTTTTAAAGCCAAATCAAGTTGGAAATGCATGCACAGTGCAGGAAACTCAGATTTTGCACATGCGCCAAAGGGGGGGGGGAACAGAAAAATCCCCCCCAAAGAAAATTCCCCAAAAAAGATGGCAGCATCCACAGACTGGCACCGACAGAACCAGTTCGGTGCCATCACTGTGATATCACCAGCGATTTGCTACTGGTTCTATAAACCGGTGTGAATCAGAAGGAACATACCTCTGATCAAAGATTAATACTAGCCAATATTAATTGATATTCATTTTCATCATGCCCCGTATTTGGAAATTAAAAAAATAATACAGATGGTGGATGTCACATTATTGACAAATTATGGGCAAACTTTATGAAATCCAATTCTCCGTCATAGTTTCACTTGGAATTTGCATGTGAGGATTTTTTTTTATTTATTCCACAGTTGGCTTCTGCCCACATCTTTGCTTCTATTACTGACTTCATCCAGCTCCTTGTACCAATAATACAATCAATTTGATTTTCATATACTCCATGTGGTAATATTCATGTATATAAACTTATCTGAGGTTTTTGTAAGCAAGGAAGGAATAATAGAATTTGCAAGAAAATAAGTCATTCTTCTCCTGCATTTCTTTTTCCAAGGCCATGTAGTCCAAATATGTTTCTTCATTGTTGCCAGTTTGGGCATTTGAATTTTTAACGACAAGCAAAACATTTGCTTTGTGGTTGTCGTTTTAAGAATTTGAAGTTGTTAACCTTAATTCTATCATTTAACTTCAATGCAAGAGCTTAGACATGGTGTGCTCAGATATAATGTATCCCTCATCAAAGCATTTCCATTTTGAATATGTGGCGAAGCAACACAAATAGAGGTCCAGACAAGAGAGGATGATGAGTAGGTCATTTGATGAACACTAACTGGCCTTTCATATCAATATTTGATATGAATCCACCCTGAGTTTCCCAGAAAATTATAATGTGGTCATTTACAAGTTGCAGCTGGTCAGCTAGCCATAGTTACAAACATCATTTAAAGTACCAGATAAATACAGACTGAGTTTAATTTTTTCAGCTGTGGTATTCTGTGGCTTTCTTATTTTTAGTATGTTATTGAATAGAAGAAAACTGGAAGAAAATGGAGAAAATGCTTGAATTATTCATGTCAATTTTGTCGGGATGTAACAAAAGAGATCATTTGTAAACCCGGAATTACTGTATCTAGATGGTATACAAAGCAGGATTTCCTTTCACCTATGCATTTACTATTTATTATCACATGCAATGAAGAAATAAGATACAATAAAAAAAGATGAACTGCATGAAATACTGAAATGTTGGCATGACTTGTAAAGCAAAAAGCAAGATATATTTCTCTATTTATTCTTTCTAGGTTGCTATCAATTTCGCATTGTAAAGCTGCACACATCCAGAATCCACATAAGATATTAATCATATAAAATTGCTCTATGGCATTAGTCTACCTGCATTATTTGGTATGCATTATATTTCATATGTGTGTGTATGTGTATGTGTATGTATAACCTAATTTTGCTGATAAATGAAAAGGAAGGAAGACTAGTATAGATCTATTTTGTGCTCTTTTGCTCTCTTCAGCTAGACATACACTGGCCAGGATTTGAACCAGCAGACTTCTTACTGTAAGGCAGGATATTAACCTCTAGGTTACAGGCTCGCCTCCAAATCAGCTTGTACCAGGAAAGAGTTATGTTTGTTTTTCTGTTGAATCATCCTGGTATTCCCAAATGTGTGTGTGTGTGTGTGTGTGTGTGTGTGTGTGTGCGCGTGCGTGCGTATGTATGTATGTATGTATGTATGTATGTACTCTAATGCACTTTTGATATCCCTCATGTTAATGACTGGAGAGAATATATTATCTGGTGAAATTAATATAATCACAACATTCCTGACTTTAGCAATTTCCTGGCTCTTCTTAATGCGCTTTATTCCTCAATGTTATGTTACAGTAGTATACATGTATGCTTACTCATTATTTTTTAACTTCATTTATATAGATATTAATCCATACACTCCTAAAAACCTGAATCAGGGGCAGATGCTTGGATTCAATATGAGAACACACAGACATTTGGACACCTAAATGTTTAATTTGCATTCTTTAAATTATATATATTGTGCATAAGTATTGTGTGTATATGCATATGTATGACATTTAGTTTTCATTTCTAAAAGCTAATATTTGGAAAATAAAATTGCAACTTGTTATGCTAATAATCATTTCCTAATTTTTTAAAAAATAATCAAGTTGGGGAAGATATCAAAGGTATCTAAAAGAGTAACCCCTACATACTGAAAGTAGGCAGAGTCAAATTTTATTTCGTCTGTCTGTCTGTCTTTCTATCTATCTATCTATCTATCTATCTATCTATCTATCTATCTATCATCAAATTGAATGGAATTTTACTATAAAATAATACATGCAGTTAAAAACCTTAAATGAATAAATAAATTCTAGTTATCGCAAATACAGAATCACCTATCAAGGAGAAATATGAGGAATTTTGAAGAAACAAGAAAAAGCAATTCATTTACCAGGAAGATTTTTCTCCAAGGAGATATAATTTGCTGTATTGGTTTCTTTCTTGACGTGATCATAGACTGATATATGTTTTATCTTTTGATACAACTTGCCACACACAGTAGAGAAATTTATTGAAGTACAATCTCATTTGTCTCTAATATTGACAGAGCTGGTACTGTATGTTCCATGTCTCGTATATTAAGGCAGTAACATCTTGTGAGACCTAAGAATGTCTACTTAGTTGCTATTCCTGCCCTGTGAAATAGTATTTACTGAGAAATCTAAAACATATGAATAATAGTTGCAGGAATTGGATATGTCTAGTTTAATGAAAAGAAGAACTAGGGGTAACATGATAGTAGTGTTCCAATATGTAAGGACTGCCACAAAGAAGAAGGGGCCGGTCAACCTATTCTCCAAAGCATCTGAAGGCAGAAAAAGAAGCAATGGATGGAAATTAATCAAGAACAGAATCATCTTAAAACTAAGGAGAAATTTCTTGAAGCAGTGAATGACTTGCCTCCAGACATTGTGGGTACAACAATGGAGGTTTCTAAGAAAAATTAGACAACTATTTGCCTGAAATGGACTTCCAAGAACTTCCCTTTTCCACAGCAACAGAATACATCCGGAACCGCCTTCTACCGCACAAATCCCAGCGGTTGATAAGGTCTCACAGAGTTGGCCTTCTCCGGGTCCCGTCGACCAAACAATGTCGTTTGGCGGGCCCCAGGGGAAGAGCCTTCTCTGTGGCGGGCCCAGCCCTCTGGAACCAACTCCCCCCAGAGATTAGAATGGCCCCCACCCTCCTTGTCTTTTGCAAATTACTTAAGACCCACCTTTATCGCCAGGCATGGGGGAACTGAGACATCCTCCCCCAGGCTTTTATATTTTATGTTGGGTATGTATGTGTCGTATGGTTTTTAAATTGTTGGGGTTTTAGATATGTTTTATTTTAATATTAGATTTGTCTCACTGTTATATTGTTTTTGTATTACTGTTGTGAGCCGCCCCGAGTCTTCGGAGGGGGGTGGCATACAAATCTAATAAATAATACTAATAATAACAGTACCATATTTATTTCATTATAGGAGGATCTGAGATACCTCTGGTTTTTTTTTTATGGTAGCAACTTATTTTTCTCAGAAGTACCATAAAATGTAAGAAAAACCCTGATAAATCAGATAAGAACATCAGGACTTTAATCCAGCATCTCATTTTCACAGTGACCTGGTGATTCCTAAATGAAGTGCACAAATAAGATTGGGGCAAAATAGCAATTGGATTAGAAGTTGGCTCCCCCCAGTTTGGACTGATTTCTCCGAATTGGTAGAAAACTGCTGGTGTGGTGACATCTCAATGATGTCAAGGAGCCGGTTCAGTTGCTGCCAGTCTGTGGATGCCACCATCTTCTAAAAAATTTATTTATTTATTTATTTGGAATTTTTTTCCCCTCGATTTTTTTTTCTTCTGCACATGCACAGAAGCTCAGTTTCCAGTACTGTGCATGTGTTGCCATCTTGCTTTTCGCTTTAAAAAACTTTTTTTTGGCACCACGCATGTTGTGCATGCGAAGAGCATGAATGTCTATGAGGCACATTCATGTGGTTTGGAAGGAAGTGAACCAGTAGCGAGGTAAGTTAGAACTGGATGTTAATAGTTTTACAAATGAAGGTAATTGAAAGTAGATACTACTTGGCTCAAAAAAACGTTATATCCATCTCAACATGTCCTTCTAGAAAAATATAATTCTGATAAGATGATATTCTAACTCATAGAGCTGAAGGAACCCTAGATTAATTTGATGATATCAAATCAGTTTCTAGGCCATTAGTAACTCTATAACTAAGGCCACTGTCAGACTCAACCATTTGGGAACTCTTGGTCTGAAATTTATCCTCTATAATTTAAACCTACTGAAGATGTTAAAAGCTAGTTGCTCTTATTGTTGTGCTTTTACTTACTCCAAGTCATCAAGAGTCCAATAAACTACCATAGGGAAAACTTAAACTGATAAACTGATTGATTGATTTTAAACATTCAATGCCTGCTTTCCATTAAAAAATTCACAACAGCTTACGATACAATTAAAACAGCACAGCAAGCTTAAGTGGTTGATTAAAGTATAATTAAACCATTGTATGAAATATAAAAACTTACATTAAGCAATAAAATAAATTAGAAATATTTTTTTTAAAAAAAACCACCACAACAGTATTAACATATTATTTAAAGGGCATGGGAAGTTTAAATTTTTTCTTCCTAGCATTGAAGAGCAAAAAAAGAAAAGAAAGAAAAAATAAAATTAAAATAAAATTAAAAAATTAACTTACTAGGAACTGTTTATTTCTACATTCCCTTTATATATTATTAAAACATGCCTTACATTTTTATAATTTTCACTGGCAAAGATGTTGAAAAATTTTGGAAATACAAAAAGGGACAATTTTTCCCCATATAACTAAAGGTAACTATGAACCTGATGATGGCATTTTGGCCACGTTATTATTATTATTATTTTTTTGCAGATCTTCAGTGGGAGAAGGTACAGAATAGATTTTACTTGAGGAAAAGACCTTAGGTCATTGGGAGGAGGCTTAGAAAGGCAGGGTTTTTTTTTTTTTTAAAGAGTATGGAATTATAACAAAAAGGATGTGAAAAAAGTAGAAAATCTGAAATGTTCTGTTGTACTTGAAACGATCTTGAAACAAGGAGTCAAAGAAGACATTGTTAAGGTAAAGGAAATAAGGGGAATAGAGTCATAGCGTCAAGCAATAAATATCCAGTGATAAAGAGGAGAGGGGGACAAAAAGACTGCACTTTATGCAGTACTGTACTTGACTGTGAAATTTGTTTTACCTTCAAAAGCATAGCGTACAAGCTGTAATGACCTGCTTTGCCCTGATGACATTATTTAAATATCATATTTCAACAGGAATCCATGCAGAAGAAGCCTTTTGACAATATAAGAAAACCTTTGGGGGGCATGAAGAAAAGTCTGATAATCTATGTCAGCCCCTAGAAGAACGGAGAGGAAGAAAGTATATCAGAAGGAATCCTCCCTATTTTTCTGGAGAGTAAAACTGAGACCATATAAAAAAGATAATGTTGGTTCTCATGATTTTGATTTCCTATCAGGACTACCTTAAAATGCTGACATCAATCATATGATTCTCCTCTCCTCTCTTCTCTCTCTCCTCTCCTCTCCACTCTCCTCTTCCCTTCCCATCTTTCTTCAAAATACAGCTTAAACAGAAGAGTGGTTTCCCTATTCTTGCATTGTTTAACACATACTTTATTTCCAGTATGAATCTTTATAATAATATCCACTTATAGCTGCACCAAGCTCAAACTGCCTCCAAAACAACTCAATTATGAGCATTTTATTTTAGTTTTAATGGGATGTTCTGCAACTTAATTACTCAATATTCACTCACATTAGGTCCAGGAACAATTTCTTTAATAAATTGAATTAAAAACAGCATTAAAATCTTCAGCAATGCATCATACTTATAACAAAATGTTTTATCTCATTACTTCTTTAATTTAAAAACCAAAAGAAACTAGTATTTCTCTGATAAGCACAAGAAATAAAACACATTTTATCCCCAGCAAATGCAGCATTCATAAACATGTCTGGCATACACCTTTGCAGGACTTTTTATAGATCTTACATGAAATGGAAGGCTTTTTGTGTTGCCATCCCTTTGCATAATTATGATTTTTATGTAGTGATAACAATTATAGTGAGACAACTTGGCTGATTCCATGTAACACTAATATATTTCCCTAGACCTGAGGCTTTGTTACATTTTTCTTTCATCACACTGGCCACTGGCAATTTTCTATTGAATACTGCAATTCAGCACTAGCCTGTAAATGGGAAAATAGGTAAAATTAACATTTAGTCAGCAGAGTATGGTCATAAATCATTCCTTCTGGAAAGGTTTTAAATGCAAGAACAGAGTCTTAAAACCAAAGAATATAGAGAGATTCCTCCTTTTCATTTTAGTTTCTAGACTCGTAAATGTTCTATTGAATTCCTTTATAAATGAAATACCAATCCATATTGAGAGTACACCTAAGCTTCATAGGAAGCTTCCTCATACCAATTTAATTTGATTATTAGTCCATCTAACTCAGATTATTTATAACTGGGCATATAGATAATCCAATGTTTTGGACTCTGTTATCAGCTTCAGCCAGAATAGAGAATGGTAACAGATGATGGATCTTACAGTCTAAAGCATTGGAGGGCATTGATTTGATTTATTGGCAGGAGTTTAAGACTCTTTTCCATCCATCTATGGAGATTCTCAATCATTCAGGTCATGGTTATCCCAAAGGTGCTTTTTGGGACAATCTTTCCCAGCCTTACACAGAGATTCAGAGTATGTATATATTGTGTTGTATCCTGAAATGGCTACCTTGTATCTCTGTAAATAGTTTGTTCCTTGTTAAAGCACTGTCTGAGCTAGAATCAGGAAGTCGCTCCTGATTGGCTCAGACGCGGCTGCTCTTGCTTTGGCGGGAACCGCAAATGTATAAAAGGAGCAGTTTCTCCCAGGCAAAGCAGACGGTACTAGCTGAAAGTCACTTACATGAGAAAGATCTACCATCACCGCACCCCAAATTATCATGAAATAATAGAATCGTAGGCTGAAAAGGACCTTGGAGGTCTTGACCAACCTCCTGTCCAAGGCAGGCATCCTTATACCATCTGGACAAATGGTTATCTAATCTTTCTTGAAAACCTCTGGCAATGAAGCACCCACAATTTCAGGAGACAAGATGTTCCACGGATTGTTCCCACAGTCAGGAAATTCCTCTTTATTTACAGATAAGATTCCATCCATTCTTTCTTGTCCTGCCCTCAGGTGCTATGGAGAACAAATTGACACCCTCCTCTTCATTTTAACAGTCCTTCAAGTATTGAAAGACTACTATTAGGGTAAACCATTCATCATACAATTTAGCCTCCAGACCCCAATTGTGTCACTTCTTACATCTTCTGACTTGCAACTCATGCAAAATCCCAATCTTAAACTTTCTAAAGCTCCTCTTAAAAATCCAATTAAATTCTTTCTCCACCCCACCCTATCCCCCAATTACTGGCTATTGAATTTATTCTTTACAATAGGAGCAACAAAACCTGGTGTGTGTGTGTGTTAAAAAGAGGATTCTTAAGTTTATGCAGATATTGAACTTTAGTGTGAAGGTGCTTGTTTCATCCCAGAGAGAGAAGAATGCAAGGCAGACTCTGCAGTCACCACAGAACTTTCAATTATAACATTGTCCTTCCATCCCCAACTCAGTCCAAGTAGCAGAACTGGTAGCCTTGCCCCAAGGCCTTCATTACATAGGGATGAATTCAACGAATATTTAGGGAAGATTTAAGATATGCTTGAGGAATAACCCAAGACTATGATTAACTGAGGGTTCTTGACAGGGGCAGGTTCCTCTTACTGGCATACTGGTGCACTGTGTGCACATCCTAATGATTTGGGTGGTCACGTACACATGCTCTTGCACATGCCCCATCATGCAATTTTGTTTCTGTGCATGCACAGGGAGCAAAAAAGCACCAAAATCTCATGCGGGGATGATCGCGCTCATGCAATTTTGATGGGTGTTTTGCTTCCGTACATGAGTGAAAGCAAAAAATCAACAAGATCTCATGTTTGATAGCATCCCATCATGAGATTTTGCTTCTGTGCATGTGCAAGAAGCAAAAAAGGGCCAAAAATCTGGCAAAAAAGATGACTTCGCCCAATGGACCAGTGAAGACAGCATCGGAGCAGTCACGTGCAAATTGAGAAATCGGCAGGCCACTACTGTAATGGCACACCCTAGGGCACTGGTAGGAACCCACTCTTAGATAAGCAGTGGCAAAGAGATTGAACGTGGCATTTTCATCTCTGCTATTTTACATCTCATTCAAACCCTGAAAACTTTGGCAATAATCAAGGTCAAAGCTCATTCAGGAGTGGAAGGAAATGAATTAGCAAATGGAGCAGCTCTGCAAGAACATGCAGCTGAAAAAGAAAAGGACACCAAGCAGTAACCTGTGAAGCAAGAATTTGGAAACTGAAAAGGAAAGTAATAATTTCAAAAATGGCAACATATCTTAGAGTGTTCCATAACCAAACCCATGAAGAAGCAGAAGCATTAACTCAAAGAACCAAGCATGTTTCAGCAGGTGAAGGAATTAATACAGAAGCACATCTTCAGTTCCATTAAAGATGAGCATTAAAGCAACTGAAGATGTCTCTCAATAAAATTGTCTATGGGCAACCAATGGCTCTAGGCTTTGAAAATAATTTCTAACCCAAAATGTATTCATCCTGATCCACTGTCAATTTATTTAGGCACTATATGATCTTTTCAACAAGAGCAATGCCAAACCCAAGAGCAGTTCAAGTTCAGAATAGGTTACCTGCAGCTGCGCTATTTGAAGAGTTGCAAGTAGGGGACTGGGTGTGTTACAAAGTGCATCAAAGATAGGTCTGTCTGTCTCCAAGGTGGAAAGGTTCCTATCAGGTTACTAGTTGTTTACAGCAATGCCAATCTGGCCTCATGAGCCAAAGGTTTCTGATAAAGGCTTCTAGGCTCCTAGGAAGTGAGCAGAAGAAAGAAGGGTGAAGAAGAATGAAGTTTCTAATATGAAAACCTGAAAAGTTCTGAAGATTAGTTTTTTATTTATATTGTCAAGCATATATAAGATTACATGTATAAGATTACAAAAAATGTATAAACATGATTGTGAATACATAAAATGTATAAATATGGTTATGAATACATGAGATGGTGATGAATACAGGGGGACATTAGGACAGAGATGGTAGGCACGTTGGTGCACTTAGGCACACCCCTTACAAACCTCTTAAGAATAGGGTGAGGTCAACAGTAGACAAGCTTAGGTTAAAGTTTTGGGGAGTTGGGGAAGAAACCACAGAGTCGGATAGTGCATTCCAGGTATTGACCACTCTGTTGCTGAAGTTGTAGTTTGGAGAAGTTTACATTAAGTTTGTATCTATTTTGTTCTTATGTATTATTGCGGTTGAAGCTGAAATAGGCATTGACAGGTAGGATGTTGTAGCAGATAATTTTATGGGCTACACTTAGGTCAGATCAAAAGCAGCATAGTTCTAAATTGTCTAAGCCCAATATTTCATGTGTGGTGGTATAGATATTCTGTTGCAAACAGAGTTTAATGACCCTTTTGACTTCAAGCAAAAAATAAATAAAATGTTATAATGATCTTCAGCAGTATTACAGCCAGTGAATGGGATTTGCCAATCAAGAGATGAGAAGTCAGTGTCTATGAAATCATAGTTGGCTTTTTTAAAGTTGTAACCAGGGATCCCATCATTATGATTATTTTTGTAAGGATGTATATTGAGAGTAAAGACAATCATGCTGTAGTCACTGTTGGAAAAGGGTTCCTTTATTTGTAGTCCATAAATTGAATTTGAACTGTTGCAGAAGATGAGTTCAAGGCAATTGTTGAGTCCAGTGTTGTTAGTTATTAGTTGATCCAATGCCAGATTAGTTACTTCATTGTACAGAGTTGTATATATGGGTTCAGTTGTACATTTGTTTAGGGTCCAATTAATAAGAAGTAGATTGAGGCTACCAAGAAAGAAAGGGAACATGGGCCGGAGAATGCCCCATTAGAAGTGAAGTTAACTTGTTCTCATGTTCAGTGTCATAATCAGGGGCTTTGTAACATAGTAAGAAGCGGAATGTGGTATTTTAAGGACAGCTTGAACACAATGGTCTCAGGAAGAGCGAATCATTTGTAACTTGGATTTTTTTTTTTAGATTTAGGAACTTTTTATAGAAGATAGCAATACCACCTCCTCTTTCGAATTCATGATCAGACCAGTAAACATGATAGTCTCTTTCTATGGTAATGGAGTCAGGGAGAGATGCAATAGCCACATTATGCAGATAAATATAGTGCAGAGTATAGCATGTTTAATAAGAGGAGGAATTCAGGCAATTTTCCAGCCAAGTGCTTGGATATTCTGATGAACCAAAATGCCATTTCCTACCAGCAACTGAAAATTGTAAATGAATAATAGACCTTGTTTGTGTTCAATCTGTCCTGAATTTAGCAAAAGCATCATGATACAATCGGGATAAGTGTTTAAGCTGAAGTTAATACAAGATAGAAGCATCTTGTACTATCCTATACAGTCCTTTAAAGTCCCAAATGAGCAACTTTTGGGACTTTCTTCCATCGTTTCACAACCTCAGAAACATTCACATCGATCACCAGAACTCAGTAAAGCCAATAGAATAGCTGTAATTAATGAGATTTTTTTGCAGCAGAGGCAGAGTAACGACACGGACACAAGAGCTGGATTTAAAATGGGTCATTTTTATTAATTAAATTTGCATAATTTATTTAAATAAATTTGCATACATTAACTATAACCCTAAACAAGGACCCGCAGGGTCAAACAATTGCTTCCGGGGCGGAAAATGACGTCAGAAAAACTTCCGGGGCAACATATGGGCATAGCTCCATGCTGATCCAGGTGAGGGACCACGCCCTCACCTGACTCACTGCCATGCACTTGCATGTGGGAGGTCCCGCCGTCTATCCCATACAAGGGGAAGCAATGGGCGGGACCCAAAGACAGGTTCCCCCCAATTGCTCAGGTCGTTTCCACCACAAGCCTTTGGAGAGAACCTGTCAATCATCCCCAAAGATGCCCAACGGAGAACACGCAGTTGCTAAACCACCACCCAGTTTTCCGCCCCTAACCTGCCTACCCAAATGACCAAAGGTATGCCAATTAACCTAAACAAGGGGCGAAGCACCCCCTAACCGCTTATCCGTCGCTGCAGTGTGGAATAGGCAAAAAAACGGTCGCAGAAAAATACCGCAACCGCCAAAAATTCCTATTCGGCCCCCACTAAGGGCGACCCTCACCGGCACACTGGAAGATAGGGAGGGCGGGTCGGTGTTCACTGCTTGGCATCCAGGGCAAAAAGGAGGCCCTGGAGCCTGCCCAGCCCTTTTATAGGGCTGCAGGCTCCACCCTGGATGACATCACTGGGAAGGCCAAAGCCTTCCCAGGAGGTGGCTGAGATCTCACAAAATCTCGCGAGATCTCGGCTGAAAAAAACAAGATGGCGGCCACGCCGAAGGTCAGTGTCTCCCTGGCCCTGCAGCAAAACAGGCCGGGGATAAGTCATCGGCCGGGTATTTTACCACAAATGTCATTAGTATCTGGTGACAAATAAAGAATCTTGAATTAGTACAGAACTTACCTTTGTGACAATGACGACATGTAACATTATTATGAAATCACATAGTTCTGTAAGATTTTCATGGTCATTCTCTTAGTTGTTTCTCTCTTGTTTTTCAGTTACATTTTGAAAAGACTATCCTTTTTAGAGATTGCATTTCTAAAAAGCTAAACACTGAGCTAAAAGAGGGACTAAAAGAATAATAACTTCTTTACAGCAGGTAATGATACTTGACCAAACACTTTAAAAGAAAATCTCCTTCCTGCCATTATTTTTGTAAAAAAAAACATATTCAGTAAGAACAAAATAGTCCTTACTGAGGAAATAATTTGTTTTTATTATTTTCCTTTAATTTCCTCACATTTTTCAAACCATTTTAAATACCTTTATGTATTAGCACTCCATGTGTTAATATTACAATCTATGTAATTGCAAAAAAGATTAAAAATAGTTCATAAATATTCATGTCCATAGACAATGAGAGCATGTATCTCTATATCTCCCCAAATTATATGTGGCAATTACTTTGCTTCAATGCAAACGAATTTATCTTTTAAATTAAAAAGAAATAATAAATGGAGGATTAAATATATATAGTAATATTAGTGGCCTAATTTCTAAATGGTTCTTCAATTGAGACTCCCAAGTTTAATGTATGTTCAAATGAAGGAGGATAGTAAAATTTTAGACCACTACCTGAAAATGAGTAGTCATTTATCTTAGAAGCCTTATTAGGAAGAAAAGAGTGGTGTAAAGTTAGAGATATATTTGTGCACATACAAAAGTCAAGGAAAAATTCTTTAAAAATTCATTGGATAACATAAACTTTTTTAAAACATTTTTTTAAATCTGAAGAAAATCCCCCACTAATAATGATAATTATTTAAAAATTAATTAATTTAATAAACAGTCATTTAAAAAACATGCAATCTGATCGCACCCTAATAAACCTATTTGTAGCTTCTGGACTGAAAAACCTCAAACATTAACTTAATGTTATTTATCAGGGCTTCAACCTGGATAATTATTTTGTTCATCTGAATCAATAATAAAAGCTTTAAAGGCTGCCAAATGCTTATACAGAGAATCCAGTCTCTAGGTTGCCTTAAATTACCTAAATCATAGCCAATAAAAACTAAATCAGGACTCAGAGCTTCTAAAGCAGGGGTGTCAAACTCAATTTCATTGAGGCCTGCATTCATGTTGGGTTTGACCTCTGGAGACCAGGATGGGCATGGATGTGGCTGAGGTAGGCATGGCTATGGCCAGGATGGACGTGGGTGTGGTCACTTCAATGTTACTTGTGTCAGGAACACCTGTGATGGCCCGAGTGCTCTGCCAGCAAAAATGTGCTCCCAAGCTCCATTTTCAGCTGCCATGACCTTCTGCAACCTCTACCAGTGAAAATGGAGCTTCGGAGAGCCACAGGAGGCCCTCCCAAACTCCATTTTCATTTCATAAGCACTGCAGGCTGGTCCTTCACTGTTTCTAGGGCAGCTTCATGGGCCAGATCTAAGTATCTTGTGGACCAGATTTATACCCCTGGCCTTGAGTTTGACACTCTTGTTCTTAAGTAACAAACAACTTCAGATGAAATACTTTCTATTGTTGGTCATGGATGACTTTCCGTTTTTCAACAGCTTCTTTGAAACTTTCATCAATAAAGGCATCCTCAAGTGGAGGTATTTTTTTTTAAAAAGATGGCAAACACAATTAAGTAATTAAAGCCCCCCCCCCTTTTTACATGTGTCAACCTTGTATGTATGAATAAATGGGTGGTGGCTTTAATCCCACAGTCACAATTTCTTGATTAGTTTTTTCTCCCGAAAACCATTGTGATATGACAGAAATAGCAATAGGAGATACTTAGCCCTTACCCACCCTATTTATTCAGTTACAAATTGATCGAGAAAGCCATCATTTTAGTAACTGGTTAAGAACCAGGATAATTCTTTTAAAAATGTCACTCTCTGGATTTATAGAAAGCCCTAAAAGACCGCAATGTTTAAAATAGGAAGATATCTAGGTTTTTTTAAATCTGTTCATTAACTCTCAGAATTATGGATGTCAACAGGAGTATTACATTAACCTCATTCATAATTTAATTTAAATTTATACAGATATATAATTTATTGCCACTAGATACATAATTATGGTTTTTTCAGCTAACTCCCTAACAATTCTTGCTATTATTGACTTTCAAATTATGGCTGCTATAACTGTCTTCATAAAGTCTATCCAAAGAGAAAAAGGGGGGAACAAATTTTGTGGACAGATTGTGCTGCCTTTTTTAAGTGATAATGATCCCTATTGAATTCTGTGCGAGGGGGAAGAATGGAAAATGCCATTAGATTTGCAAGATTTTGTTACCACAATATTCTCTTACAATCTCAAAATAATAACAATAATATAGTTCTAGCCTTCTTGCAGATCCTGTTTCCTGATCTGAACAACCTATAACAGGTTTTGGTACAGTGTATTATGGAAGCATAGCCAACTGTCACTAAGTCAAAAGGTATGTAAATAAAATGTGGATTATCTAACCAGACTGTGATGCACAAAGTAGAGAGGTCAACAAAGTTAAGAAGATGGTTGTACAATGTGATAGAGGCCCCATCCCTTTTGTAGAGATGATGCCTTCATGTAGAAATAAAAAAGGCAGAACTTTAATTTTGGTGATATGGCTGCAATCTTGATTTTTATTTTTTATTTTTTGACTACTTCTATGCACACAAATGCTACTACTTTTGTAGCTGCGAGTTCACATTAGCTGACAATAGCTCTTTGGCTGGCATAGGTTAGCTCTTTCTTAGTCCTGCATGAAGTCACTTGGTAGTGTATTTAACATTTTGTGTGCAGCCGTGGTTACTGCTGCTTTTAATTTGGCTCTTCTTTCCTCTTTCTACTGTCTACTAGTGACCTTCCTTGATACTATCTCAATAACTGAGCTCTAGCACAAATTATTCTATTTTTCTGTTAAGAGGTTTGGGATGGATTTTCTGCACAATTTCTGAATACTTCTGCACAGATTTATTCAGTTGCATTGCTAAAATAATATATTATTTAATAACATTATTTTCTCCTCCCTACCCTTTCTCTGTTTTTAGTAACATGTATTGTGAGTGAAAGTAATGTTGTTTTCTATCAGTACAGCTACCAGAACTTCATTTTCCTCCTTTAAAATGTATTGAAGACAAGATGCTAATCAGTGATGCAAACATGTAATTACCTCTATTATCCACAATTAGCTAGCAGGAGAAACATTCTAACTGCTCAATTTAAAACATTAATAAAGCATAATTCTAATCTATTACTACTATAATGTGACTTCTTTTGAGGCTGAAAAGAAAATTCATGAAACTAATGAAAATCTGGTTCCCGAAGGCTTATTTATTAAGATTAGGACATAAACTAAATAAGATCCACAAGATACAATGAGATGTATCTCTTTAAATATCTTTAGCATTGTGATTTAGGCTATATTTGATTTCATAAGGTTTACTTCTAAATAAACATGCTTTTAGTATTTGCTTTTTGTTGGGTCAGTCTTGAATCCTGGTCAGGTCTATACAGTTTTCTGGACAACATTTTTGGAAATATAGTAGTTTGTCCTTGCCTTCTTCCTTGCATTGAAAAAGAGCAATTGCCCCAAAGTCAATCAGCTGGCTTTTGGCCTGAAATCAAACTACAGCTAAACTCTTTCTGCTTCTACCAGAGAATCTTAACCACTAAATCTGCTTTATATTCCATACCCTAAATAATGTAAGACAATGTATATCTAACTTCCTCGTTTGAGAAACCCATTTCGGATGAAGTTTTCTAATTGCCTGTAAATCTGCTGTGTTATTTTCTGTAGACCCTTCCAACATATATTGAATTCATCATTATTTCTGGAAGCAGAAAAACAACTGAAAACAGAACATATAATAAATATATATTTAATACTTGACTGTCAGCTATCATTGGTTAAATATTAAATATTTTAAATACTTAATATGTCAGCAGTTTGTTTATCTGGGCTTTTATTCCTCTACCCACTTTTAATTTCTTGTGTTGACTACTCACTAAGTCCTCTGTGGTATGAAAGGATGGATATCCCTTTGTTAAAAACAAAAATTGGAAACTTCACATAGGTGCAAGAGTAGTTTGATGAGTAGAAAGAATATTTCTCAAGTTATTGTGAAGACTTCAAATGGTGTTTGTTTTGAATTTTTGCTGTGGCTAAACTTTTATTTGTGAGCAACTGTTTATAGAATAGTACCATAGGAGGAAAAAAATCTTTCTCTCACAAGGTTTATTTTTCAGAAATTCCTTCTTTAGAATGCCTTCCTTTTTCACATTGATCTTAATGCTTCTCAGAATTCAAGAGAGTTTGTAAAGCTTTGTGCTGAATGTCATAACCCAGGGATGGCAAACCTATGGCCATAGGTGGCACACGGAGTCATATCAGAGAGCACGCGAGGTGTTTCCCTATGACAGCTCCAGTGTGTATGCTTGCACTAGCCAGCTGACCTTTGGCCTTGGGGAAGACCGTTTTGACCTCCGGAGGCTTCAGGAAAGCTTCCTGAAGCCCCAGAGTGCAAAAACAACACAACGCGCAAACCGGAAGTCCATTTTTACAACCTTCCAGTTTACCTGTTTGGCCATTTTTTCACCCTCACAGGCTTCACTGAGGCTTGTGAGCATGCGTAGGGATGGGAGAGATTGTACACATGTGCAGGGGGCGGTGCAAGGGGGAGGAGGGAATGAGTCTGGGCATGCACACGCACACACACCCTTTTGGCACATGAACCAAAAAAGGTTTGCCATTGCTATCATAACCCATACGAACTGGGCACAAACTTTGTATTCAGCATTGCTTATTTACAAATGGTTTGTTGAGTAAATCACAGGTGGTTGATTCACAAAACTTGCTGAAAATGCACCATGCTTTAAAATCACAATACAAGGGATAGACATCAGATCAAGCCAATATCAAAACACATCAAATTTAATCACTGAGTGATTTCCCTGGTGAAAATATTGCAGATTAGCTTTTAAGATATAGCAGGCAGCATTGTAAAGGTAGAAAAGAAAGCTTTTCATAATTCTGCTGTGGTTGTGTGAATGTTGATGCATTAGACAGGTAAAAATGTAGCTTTTTAGATTCCTCTTGTAATAAAACTGAACCTTCCTTTCCTTTTGAACTCCATAAAGGGTAGCTATCAGATTAATCAACATTTGGAAGACCAATGGTAAATAATGAACATAATTTCCCGGAGACCTAAGACAATTTGCTAAAAAAAAAAAAAACCAAATTCAGTGCCTTCCTTTGCTTAACAAATAACAGATATGGGGTTTTTTTTAAGTATTAGCCAAGAGTATGCTACTGTGGAACAGATCTGTCCATAATCCATGTTCTGGTATGTAGTATTTTTAATAAAGATACAAGGGCCCATCTCATCATTCCCCATTTAATAAAATAACCAGGCAACTCTAATTTATTCTATGCACAGCTGTCATTATCAGACCAGTATGAGTTGTGTTTCTGTAAACCTGGCCAAATTTCGTTATACTGTCTGCAAAACTGGGCATACTTTGATTACATCAATGAACTGGCTACAAGCTGTTTTATTTTGCTCCCTCCACTATTGACTGTTGCATCTGGCCAGTGACAGTAATAAAGTTATATATGTATGTATGCATGCATACTTTAAAAATATTAGCAGCTTCATTCACCTAGGCAATGAAATAGCATAAGCTTATAGTATCCTGGGGCCTCATTATTGCATTCCAGCAGCCAAACTTATATAGCTAAAAAAGCATACTCCAAAACCACTCCTCAACCCTTAGAGATCGCATCTAGACTGTCATTTGAATTTATGTAGAGACCAAATTATTCCAGCATCATATCTGAATCCAAAACATGTTCAGGGATTTGAATTTCATTTACCTAATTGCCCCTCTCTTTTTCCATTGTTTCTTTGGAAAGAGCAAAACAATAATGTTAATGAGTACTACTCTAACTTTCCTGGCATATAGCCGCCATTTTAAAGCACTATATACTGAGCTACAGTAGTTTTCCCAAACTTGACAGCTTCTAACTCCATACTGCCTGGGAACACAATGAACTATTGGGTTTTCATGTTCCAGTACATCTGGAAATGCCAACATGGGAAGGCTTATCTACAGTATTATACAGGAACATACAACCATAAAAACCCAAACTAATAGCAGTGGCACAGGCTAAGGGTAGCAGAATTTAGCCAGAAGTGCCCTGGACCAAGATTTGATCTCTCCAACCTCCACAAAATTTGGAATAATGATGCAGCAGCTCCAGCAGCACTTAAAATGAAGCAAATTCTAGTCCAACAATATTTAAAAGAACACATGTCAATGAACCTACTTTAGACCAACCAAACATAGATTACAAATTTTTGAATTTGGAACTTATTATAGATAAAGGTAATGATCTCATAAGCATCTTATCTCTTTCTTTCTTTCTTTCTTTCTTTCTTTCAATTTATATGTCAACTTTATATTATATTGGGATGCTTTCCACTGATATCAATTCTTTTTATACTCAGAACAATTAATAAAAGGTGCTATAAATATATATAGCACCATTATTTTCCTTCCTTTCATCATTTAGGAAAATTTATTATGTGCATTTCCCCCACTAGTTCTGCAAATATCTAGTACTTAGTGTATTGGATAAGGAACAGGGAGAACCAGATTTTACAGTAATTTCATCTTCAGTTACTGTATGTAAGCTCATCAAATGACTCTCTCAACTCAACCTACCTCATAGGATTATTGTACTGAAGAAAAATAGAGGGAGTGCTATGCACACTGCATTGGCTATCCATTGTATTCTTTGGTAATACCAAATTTCAAAAACATCAATACTTTCCTTATTCTACTTCTTCGGTGTCTAGCTGTTGCTTCCATAGAGTATTATAGGGAAAACCATTCCTTGCCCATTCCTTTTGATCTTTTACCAAAGCCTTCATTGCTACTCTTCAAGAACTATCTTGCAATAAATTGTCTTAACTGCTGGTTCAGTTAGTACCGATAGTCAATCCTAAAAGACAGAAGCTATGTGTCATTTCAATACTTTCAGTTCTAAGGCCAGTTGTTGTATCAGTTATTATTAATTTTCTTTTCTTTATTTTTAATAGTAGTCCCATTTTTTCACTGTAGTTCTAGATTTTTAGTATTGAAGCTTCCAGATCATTTGCATGTTTAGCTATCAGAATAGTATCTCCAGCATCACACATTATTGATGTTTCATCCTCCAATTTTAAACCACACTAATATACTTTAAATCCTGCCCCCTCAGTATATATTCAGCATATATGTTGAATTAATAACAAGAGAATATACAATTATTCAGTAGAACAACTTGCCTCCAGAATTTGTAAACACTGAAAGTTTTTAAGAAGAGATTGGACAACCATTTATCTGAAATGGTATAGGGTTTTCAACCTGAGAAGGGAGTTCGACTAGAAGACTTCCAAGGTCCCTTCCAACTCTGTTATTCTGTTAAATAACATTAAAAAAAATATTGTCCATATTCCTTTCAGGGGTTGTTGTTCGTTTGTTTTGCTAAAACTGAACCTGTCTAATTATATCTAAACATTCACATGGGTTCTATTGCAGAAGCTATTGATTATAAATCTGAGGCTGAAGGCTATGTTTATAAATATGTAATTCCCATTTTCCAGAAAGCAAAAATATCTATTCCAGTTTTCACTAGATAATATCTTTCACGAGCATAAGCATGTCTCTGCAAGCTCTTCTGTGTCAAGCATTTAAGTAAAGGTATCTTACTATGTATTATTTGATTAACAAATAAGAATCCTTATGTGTACCATAGAGTAGAAAATGCATACGTGCTAGAGAAATTGTTAGTATCCCTGGTGAAATACGATCATCCCCAAAATCATTTAAAACTTTTCCTGCAGTTTTGTTCATAAATAAATAATTCATCTTGTCAAAAGAATTGTGTTAATTGTAATCAATATTATGCAATACATCTCCATCTGAAATGTCTCACTGCAAATATTGACACTATGTGCTACTGTGAAGTTTGCCACTAGGGTTCATTCCAAAGATATGTTCAAAAGTTCATTGATGTAGCTCAAAAATAACACATCGACTGAACTAAGATTTGCTGCAGCAGCAGATACATGCATATTCTGGGAAATACAATTTGATTACTGTGAATGAGAGGGAAGCCACTTTAAGACTATAAATGTATTTAGAGTAAATATTAACACTGAAAATTTTCATTAAACAAATTGCAATCATCCTAATGGTCACTTTTTTTCACCAGGCATTTACTAATATTATTATTGTGTTTCAATTTCTCCATAATTCAGAGGGTAATGATGATTTATGACATAAAACAGCAAGCATAAAACCATATACCAACAAATTAAAGTGGAATAAAAATAATCAAGTGAAGATTCAATAACTGCAACAAATTCAAGTAGGAATTTTGATAAGAAGTCTCACTCCCTAAATCTTCTTTGGAACAATTAGGTCTTCAGCGATCTGAGAATGCCAAAACAGATGCTGACCTCAGCTCATCACCAAAAGGAGACCATCCCAAATGGAAGAAGCTGTCTGGCTAAAGTCCCTGGTGTCACCTTGTCTATCCCATGGAATCCATGGCAGCCAGGAGCTAAGTCACTCATGCTCCCAACTCTGCTTTTGTTAAACAAAGGAAGGTGGTTATGCAATAACCACTTCCCCCATCTCCATTCAGTCACAAATGACAGGATCCTCTCATTAAGCAAACAACATATTAAACCTGTATGCTGTCCAACTCTCAAAGACTCTAAAATTTGCACTTAATTTCACAATTTTTTACTTAATTTCAATCCTTGAAATTGTTTGGTGATATATGAACCACTTAGTTATTCACAGCAAAGAGATTTTTCTGTACATACTGGCACTTTTCATCTTTGAAAGTCCCACTGTCTTGTTTCTCTTTCTCTTCATTACATTAGATCCATCATATTCCATTCCTTAAGCCTGAAGAAATCTGAAACAGAAATGTATAGTTATCTTCTGTAGAAAGCTGATCCTATTTGCTTGTAGTGAGTGAATCATCCATACAATATATATTCATGTATGCATAGCTTATTTTCATTTCTATTATCTATCTATCTATCTATCTATCTATCTATCTATCTATCTATCTATCTATCTATCTATCTATTTATAACATTTAAATAACCACCCATCATGTACTAAACTCTGGGCAGCTCCCAATCAACAATTACAACAATATCAATAATAAAACATGATTTCATATGAAATTTATTAAAAATGTAAACATAAACGAGTCCATGGAGAGGGACGGCATACAAATTCAATTAATAAATAAATATCTGTTCGTTATTACAGAAGCATCTTCATTTATTACAAATTAAATGCATATCTAAATATTTTCAAGAATGAATGGAGGATGAAGTAGAAATTTTGACAGAGACAAATCTGAAAAAGTGAGGTCAAAAAGTTGCAAAAAAAGGAACTTAAAAAATAAAAACTTACAAGAAAATTCTTGACCCTCAAGAAGGGAATAACAGAAATCTCATGGTCCCCAAAAGAAAGATTTGTTATTTCTAAGCTAAATCATTTACTAAATGTTATAGAAAACCTCTGATATAAAGAGTATTTGGAAAAATCTCAAAAGAGACTAACTAACATCAAAAAAGTCTTTAGACTCTGAAGTTGCACTGCCAAAACTCTGACCTCTGGAGGAAAAAAATCCATCAGTACGACTTGCAAGACTCTGTTAATATAAACTTATAATAAAACGGTATTAATTCATCTGGGTATTTTTCCTGCCTGGACTATCTTACAAGACTGACATCAATCTTGCATGTCTGAAAATACATTCTTCTTCTCGTTGCCTTTACAGTCCAAGAAACTAAGACCGTGATGTTTGCTTCTTCCACATTCTTTCAGTGGGCTCAGCTGCCTCTTTTCTGATCACTCTCCTAGCTTTGATTCTTCCAGTTGTCTCTGAAGGTCATTCCCTCATCATTTCAGAAGAAGAGGGAGACCTATTAATTTCCCAGAAGAAATATTCTGATATTAGATTATATATTAGAAAGACAAGAGATGCCGCAGCCAAGAATAAGAGGAGGAACATCCATAAATTGCTTATATATTTCTCACTGTCCACTTGGGTTCCAGAAAGTAGAAACATTTATTCTTTTATTAAATGTGACCTTTATAGTTCAGACCTTTCTCATTTACAAGTGAAGTGTGTGTAGATTTCAAAGAAACTAAATGTCTACTTTTCCATTGTAAGGGGGCAAATTTTATCTTTATGAATCTTTGAAATGCATTCAGCTGTGATCTGCCCATCTTTGAAGTTTTCACAAAAGCTATTTAAGCTTTAGAATCTGCTTTTTAAAAAAACATAAATGCAAGCAGTTACAGGGATTTGTTTCATTGACCTATTGTAATATATGTGTGAATTACTTTGGAAGATGGTGGAAGAAAAGCTGCCCAGGGAATTATCAAATAAGATGGGCATAACCCATAGATGCATAACAGGCAGAGAAAGAGTTCCTCGCAAAGAAACCTTTCTAACTTCTCAACTCTAAAGGAGACAGTGGAAGATATAACAATTTTCTGTTAATAATTAGAATTAACTCATCTTGTCATGCTTCCTGTCGGGTTTACCTGGGAATGCTGACACCTGCTATAGTCACAAAAGCATGCAAGACCTCCCAGTATTATTATTTTTTTACAAAGACGTTTACCAATTGTGATTTCCAATGTACTATCTCATTCAATGATTTTTTTGTACCCCTCTTCCAGAAACTATCAAAAGTCAGGTTATTAACAATCTAATTTTACACATAGGCACTTTAACTCTAGTAATTAAAGAGCAATGTCCTTGATCATAGAGTGAATATGATTGTCTTTCAAGATTGTTTTTTTGGACATGCAATATTGGCCTTTTGGCCAATACTGAAAGACAGTAACACTCTCTCTATGATCAAGGACATTGTTCCAGTATTAAAATGTTTATGTGTAAAATCAGAAAAAAAATTGAGGGACCTGTTAATATCCTGACTTTTTGTGGATGCATTCTCTGAATTGGGAGGTGTATGTTTTGTTGTTGGAAGACTACAACCTCCAAAACCTGGAGGCTTTGTTCAATGAAGTGTAGGAATTCATGGCCTCCATAGTCAAATCAAATTCAAATCAAATCTTTATTATCATTGCACAACATATGTACAATGAGATTGGTTTAGCTGTCTCAGTGGATCCTCCCCCAACACAAAACAATTCACAGTGAAGACAGAAAATCCCTAACCCAATAAATCATATTAACAAACACCCAATCCTATTGCACCAGTGTGAACATGTTACATGTTTTTATTTATTAGTTTGTTTGTTTGTTTTGTCCAATACACAATAATACACAATAATAATAGAGGATATATACAAGTAGAAAGTATCAAAGAGAGTATAAAAGAGAAATATAGGAGTAAAATATAACTAGAGAGAATAGCAGGAAATATAAGAGATAAAAGAGGCACAAGAGATAGAGATATAATGGATAGAAGAGATAGAAGAGAAGATATATGAGATATAGGAGAGACTATAGGACAGGGGATGGTAGGCACTCTGGTGCACTTATGTACACCCCTTAATGTTGTGCTGGCCTTGCAAGTCCATTGTATTATGTAATTGCGATGTTATTTTGCATTCAGGAGTCTGACAGCCCGCACATAAAAACTGTTCTTCAGTCTCTTTGTGCAGCTGGCTATGCTTCTATATCTCCTTCACAGTGGTAGAAGAGTAAAAAAGTGCTGACCGGGGTGTAAGTCATCCCTGAATCCTAGCAATCTCATCTAGTGGTATCAGAGGACAGCCCACAATGTTTTGTGCTGTGCTCACCACCTCTGTAATGTTTTTCTATCTGTGGCTGTCAAGCCGGCATGCCATGTTATGATGCAATAAGTGAGGACACTTTCTGTTGTGGACTGGTAAAAGGAGATCATCAATTGTTGTTCCACCTTGCATGACCCTAAGAAAATGGAGTCTCTGTTGGGCCTTCCTGGCCACCTGGATCGTGTTGTTTTTCCAAGTGAAGTCTTCTTTGAGATGGACTCCCAGGAATTTAAAGGAGGAGACTCTGTCTACACAGATGATGTAAAGTGGGGCAGGTTCCTCTCTCTTCCTCCAGAAGTTCAACACCATCTCCTTGATCTTGCTGATGTTCAGGTGCAGGTTGTTTTTAAAGCATCATCTGGATAGTTTTTGAACCTCCCCCTGTATGCTGTTTTATCTCCACCTGTAATAAGACCCAGTATGGTGGTGTCATCTGCGAACTTAATAATCACGGTGGATGGGTCAGGTGATACACAATCATGTGTGTACAGTGAATACAGGTAGGGTCTGAGCACACAGCCCTTTGAGGAGCTAGTGCTAAATTTCAGGGACGTGGATATGACAGACCCAATGCTCACTATTTGAGGCCAGTCCTTTAAAACGTCTTTGATCCAGTCACAGATGGAAGAGGGAAAATCCAAGTCAGTCAGTTTTTTGATAATGATGCTTGGTATAATTGTATTGAAGGGTGAGTCTATGACTGTGATGATGAACCTATGGCACAGAACCCTCTCTACAAGCATGCCAGCCATCACCCATATGTATGCTTCCAGTCAGCCAGCTGGTTTGCTACACACCACACATTGTAGTAGAGAAAGCAATTGGGGAAATTGGAGAAGGCACAGGAGGGAGGAATCCAGGAGGAAACCAATGCATACTGGGGAAAGCAATTGAGGAGATCAGGGATCACCCTCCTCGTTTTGCTGCTAACAGGCACCAAATGGATAAATATATGTATTAAGAATTACTTCATTGCAGCAGGATATAAATATAGTAAAGAAATAAATAGCTAACAAGCTTTTTCATGTGTAAGCGTGATTCTTTTAACCACAGCTGCAAAAATTCATTGGTGTGGTAAAAGAAAACTATACTTTGCTGTTAAGTTGCTAAATTGTGGGACCTCATGGACCATGGTACACGAAGACACCCAGTAGTGCATTGTCTCCTGGGGTTTGCCCAAATTTATATTCATTGCATCAATGACATTCTCTAATGGTCTCATCGTCTGTCGTCCCCTTCTCCTTTTGCCTTCATTCTTCCCCAACATCATAGTTTGTAGCAAAAATTCAAAACTTTGCCCTATTAAGGAGAAAAAAATATCTAAAGAGAAACCCATGGTATGTGAGGACACTAAAAAAAAAATTCAATCCATCTATATGGATCTGCTTCTGGATTGCATATTATGGCATTCACCTGCCCCAATATTTTAAGTATAGTATCTGGAATGTTAAAGTTTATTCAACCCAGAGCTCTTTCTAAATTGAATCCATGTAAAATTTGATAAAATAGATTTACCATGCTCAGATCCCCTTCTTGTTTTTCTAATGCCCAGAAAAACAGAAAGGGAAAACTGTGATGCAAAGATTTGCTGCAATCATTCATGGATATATAATCATCCTCTTCATCGGAGGAATTGCTAAAAGTTCTTCTGTAATCATTATTCAACCATTTCTGTTTAGTTTTTGAAAACTCATTTTATGCAAGATAGATTTTGGATGGGTATTTTTCTGAAGTTGTTTATCTGGTTTTGAAGAATGACTATGCATTAGTTCCAAATTCCATATCTGGATGCTTCTTTGCTCCTTTTCCTTTCCTTTTATTTTTGAGGGCTTAACATTAATTGTGATGCTTCTTGTTTCATTGTTAAATGTTATTGTACTGTAGCTCCATGTGCATCAGCAGTACATGCTGATTAAATATAAAAGACTTCCCTTTGAAACTTAGTCTTCTGTCTTTTCTTCTTAACCACAGTCAGATTTTTTTTCAGGAACCTTTAGGCTAGTTTTCACTTAATGTAAAACCACATTGTGAAAATTTCCAAAAGGAGGATAACTAACATCTGTGCTCAAGCTCAAGTAAGAGTTTTGAATAAAAAGCACAAAGGACTCTGAGGTTCTCAGAGTGATCCAAGATGGAACATATCCATAAGCAGTTTATTTCTAAACAATAAGAACTCAGAGATTTGAAACTCTTCATAGATTGCTGGCTATCTTGACAAACTTGGGGTTTTCATCCAAAATAAACTGGATTGTTGAGTGAACAGTCCCCAAAATATGAAAACTTAAAGCTAAGTGATCAAAAAATCATAGTCATGTAGTTGAATAATGCACCAACATAGAATTTTAAATCCCAAATCAGTGCCATTTTGAGATGCTGAGACTCTAGAAAGATCTTGAGACTCTAGAAAGAGTACAGAGAAAAGCAACAAATATAATTAGGAGACTGGTGGCTAAAACATATGAAGAACAGTTGCTGAAATTGGGTGTGTCTAGTTTATTAAAAAGGAGGACTAGGAGTAAGATGATAGCAGTGTTCCAATATCTAAAGGGTTGCCACAAAGAAGAGGGGGATCTATTCTCAAAAGTACCCAAAGCAGGAAAGAAGCAATGGAGGAAAACTAACCAAGGAGAGAATCTAGAACTAAGGAGAAATTTTTTGACATTTAGAACAATTAATCAGTGGAATGACTTGCCTCCAGAATTTGTGGGTGCTTCAATGTCAGAGGTTTTTAAGAAGAGTTTGGGCAACAGTTTGTCTGAAATGATATAGGCTTGCACTAGAAGACCTCCAAGGTCCCTTCCAACTCTATTGTTCTGTGCTGCACTGCTCTGCTCTGTGGACCTGTATTAGTAAATAAGTCTCATTGAACTCTTTGAGATTTACATGTTTAGGATTACACCAGTCTGATTCACCAGAATTATTTATTTGGGAATGTTCTCCAGAATATTTATAAATGTTTTAACTATCAACATTTTCATGTCCAGTTTCAAAACTAAGCAGCACTCTTCACTTGGCTTACATCATATGAAAAAATTGCCTTTCATACTGCAGCCTTACGGTGACATCTATAGCATGAAAATAAAACAGAAAACTCTCCTGGAGAAGAAGAAGGGGAAGATACCGGAGAAGGAGAAGCTAGAGAGATTGGAGGAGAGAATTAACTGATTAAAGTCCTAATAATATAGCACACACTACATGGCACAAGCTTGTTTTAGACTGGTCCAAACAACTTATTCACCAATCAAATATTCATCACCCATTACAAATTATGAATTGATTCACATTTGACATTTAATCAGAGGTAATATATAAGTAAGGTATACCAATACAAATTGAACTAGACTTCAGTACATAAACATACTCCATCTATCTTTCGGGGGGTGGGATAGGTTTTCTATCAACATTTCTTAATTCCTAGATTTATTTGTCCATGTTGACTTTTCACTGAACAGAGGGGAATGCCTTCAAGGAGGTCAAATAAATAAAATGTAATCCTTCTGTCACTGGGAGAAGACAGTGGCTACAGTTATGAAAGAGTTAGTAGCCACAGGCCCCTTGATCTACTTCAATAATCATAGGTGTGTTTTTAATTTAAGATTTAGAAAAAAACTTTTCTTTGAGTATCACTTATTGATAGGAACAATTACAAGATTTACACCCTATTTCCAAGTAGAATAAGATTTCACACACTGTGACAAACATAGTAAATTAAATCAATCTTTGGTCTGATATACCATAGCTATTCTTATGAACTTGATTAATCCTTCCAAGAGTAAAACCTACACTTAAAGACTTTAAGATTTAAAAAAGGACTACAGGAAAACTTCCCTATACTTTCCTAAATTTATTGTTTATTGCCTTTGTCACTACTCTAAAAACTTCTCATGAAAGTATGAGGCCCAAATTAACAAAATTTTGGGAAGAATGTCCTCTTGAGAAATTGGGTAGCAGTTGCCTACGTAGAACACAATAAAATATTAACTTACTTTATACTGTCTTATTTCATGTGGCATGAAATCTCTTGAAATCTCTTTATTTCCTGACATTTTAGGCAACAGTAGCAGGAACCTCAGAAAATATAGGGATGTTCTTTTTAAAGAAGAAAAAGACCACAATAATATAAAATTCTGCTTGAAGAGCTGTGCAAAACCTTACAAGAAAAAATAAAACAATACTTTCAATTCAGTAATTGATACACAGTATATTCTTCTTGGTAGCTATTGAATTCTCTCTCTTTCTCTCTCCCTTCCTCCCTCCCCTTCCCCCTCATAACAATTGAGCAAAACTTGAAAATTCAGAACTTTTTAAACAAAGGTGTTATCTTCCCCAACACTGTGATGTTAAATCAAGCAAGCAAAAACGTGACAGATTTTAGTGAATACTATATTACTTGGATGCTTTCTACTTGTTTATGCTTGAAGGAATGTACCTTATAAAGTCTGTAAAAGAGGTGTGTGTTTCTACCTCAATCAATTAAATACAAATCCATTAAATGTTACATTGATTATATGACAGAAAGCTGATCCTCCTGATTTACTTTTATTTCGGAATAAGATCAGCACTTCTTTCTTCTTTTTCAAATTCCACCTGGAAAAATTGAATTTCCCAAGATGGATTTCCTGGAAGGAGGGAGACATTTAGAGTTTTCCATTCTATACACAATGTCCCAAACTAGAATTTCATAGGAAACATGATATAACGAGTAGGTAATATTACGGATAGTTGGGTTACTCTTTACAGTAAATTTTGAATGTTCAAGAATCTTAGGGCCTGAAGGAGGAATGGAGTAGATATGCCCATTATGAAATATTGGATTTCACCTTCATGGTGGCATGGCCTAGTTGGCCATCTGCACCACGAGGACTCTTTTTCACCCTTCCCAAGCTCTGGAGGCTTTCCTTGAGCCTCCAAAAGGGCTAAAACAGCTTCCACCAGGTTCTAAAAGCCAAAAACAGACTAGTTTCTAGACTTCTGAAACCTCTAGCAGGTCTGTTTTTTGCCCTCCCTGCACAGCCCCTGAACTTATCTGGAATGATTAACAGGTTGTTTGGAAACTCCTGGGAGGAGGGGGTGGGATGGCTGGGTTAGAGTGGGATGGAGTGGGAGGGGCCAGTCAGGAGTGGCATTTGTGGGTTTGCCAATCTTTGGATAAGGGATCACCCAAACCCTGCTGAACCCCCATGAGCCCACCCCCTGGTAACATTGATTTTAGTCCTACATCTTTACTACACCAGCCTCGATCCCATGACTGCAGAAACAATCCATTATCTTGAAAATATGAAGCACGGCATCTTTCTGTTTTGTGTTGATAGCTTTTCAATAATGCTCATAGGCTCAGCTGGTATTGATTATTCAATTGTTTCAAAGGGATATGTAAACCATCTTTGCTCCATTTAATTCTGTCTGCTCTTTTGACCAAAACAAAGACCAGAACTTACGTTAACAAAGTGATCACCTACAGCTGAAGGTAAGCCGGTTCTCTCTGGAAAACTAATTCTTAGAATTTCGAATATTTGTTACCTATCACCTTCATTTTATTTTTCTATTAGTTCTACAGAACCAACAAGCCTGGTGTATTTGCATGTTATTTGAGAAAGTTCTAAAGTAGCATTTTAAGAATCTTGGTCCATTTTCTAAATGCTGTTGATATTGGAGAAGTGATCTATTCTCAAAAATCACTGACCAAGCACTCTATTCATCCTCCGTTTTGATTGTTGTCCATATCAGGCAGTGCAAGACAAAGATTTAAAAATATTAAATATAATTGAGAGTCAGACAATGATGTATCAATAATCATAAGATGAAACATAGTTCTGATGGAAGCTTGAAACAGAAGAAATGAAACAGAGACCTGATCGTGTGATGGAAAAATGCATCACAAGTGAACTTTCAGGAAAAATTTATTCAGTCCTGAGAAAGAGGAGTGTGTGGGGGGGGGGGGGGTATCAAAATAATCCTATCTTGATTTTCCTCAGAGAAAAACACTGTTAGGCAGTCAACATCCTGTTATCCTACCCTATAACAATACACTGCATGATAAATTACACAGCATTTTTGTAATTCCTGCCATACCTATTTCATCACTTGGCGTGTTTGACAACAAATTGTAGGTGATGTTTGTTTTCACCAACATAATCTACATTAATTATTCACTGTATACTATTTTCTCTGAATATATTTTCTCATTTTCTCTCAGGTAGTATGGTCCTGTTTTCGTATACAACTGGAATAAAAAAACTTGGGAATAAAAAAATGAGGTATTTTCACACAAATATTTGTAGTATCCTTAAAATACAAGATAGGAAAAAGCAGGAATGATAATAAACAATTACCTTCTGTTTTCTTTGGACATTCAGTTCTCTGTCTTTTTACCAAGATATTTTTGCATTTAATTTTTTTCCTTTCCCTCCCTCTTATGTATCTATGTATGAGAAACCTAATATTTTTCTTTTACAGAAATTTAAAATGTTTTTACAAGAGCATTTCATAGAAACAAGTAACACGGTTATTTTTAAAAAAGAGAAAAGGAGATATTTTAAGGCAGATATTTTTAACAACAAATCACCCCCTCCTATACTTAAGAAAAATTCCTCATTTGGCATACTAAAATAATTTACTCAGCACACAACAAAATATAAGTCTAAGAAATAAGAAATCTCATCTTCTTCTCTATGAAATATGCCAGGGGTTCTTTTGGATCAGAACATAGCAAATATTATATATTCACGACTGAGATTTAAAGATTACTTTTCATTCAAAGTTTTATCAAAACACCTTAAATATTTATATCATTCAATAAAATATCAAAGAATAAAAACAGTAAATGTAATGGGAAACAGTAGTCATGAATAATTACAAGGGCCATTGGCAAAAAAGTAGAGACAAAGTTAAGAGAAGATGTAGGCAAATAAATAAGTTTTTGTTTTCATTTACAAGAAAAAGATTCCATAGAGAGGGCCCTCCTGACTACCGCAAGGAGTTTGCTCACACATCATGTATGCTACAAACTAAAAAAGCCAGCACATTTACTAGTTCTCTTGCACTTCAAATGACACCAAGGGAAATAAACAGGCTTATGGTGAAATTATTAAAAACAACAACACAGCAATGTAGTTGACAGCTCAGGAATGGAAGGAAGAGGAAGAAAAGAAGTGGAACATGTTGATGTTCCCTGGTTTCAAACTAAAGACCTTTCACACATGAGGTAAATATTAGGTAAATAGTATACCCACTACTCTGTTAAAGTACTGGTCTAAGAGTAATAACAGCTAAGGTTAAGGCGCTAGATGGTATTGGGACTAACTCAAAAGAAGATAGACATTGGAGTCCACCAGTGGAGAAGGATTTGAGTGGAATATTGCCTGTATCTGGGCCAGTTCCTGGTCCAAGGACTGTGGGGGTTGATGTGGGAGAATCCTCACATTATCAGAGGGCGGTTTTACTACCAACAGCTTCCGACAGTGAAACGTCTGTGTCAGGGGAAGATTCTGGAAGGGAAGCAGGATCAGAGGAGGAGGTAATTACAGGCAGCCCATTAGCTAATTACCATCATCATCATTGTCATGGTTAGATTCAGAAGAGGAGGCATTCATAGATGTTCACAGATGGAGGTTGATGTCAAGGAAGGAACAACTGTGCAGTATTATAGGAAATAAGGGAGAACACCTGTGGCTGGGGCAATTAGGCTAATGGGGCTGCTGATAAATTGCCAGCATTGTTGCCTCTTGGCGTGGGAGATTATCCGTTTGGTGAGAGAGAGAGAACTGTGGTTTAAGTCAGGATTTTACAAGGACTCTTTGAACTGTTTCAGGATTTTACCAGGACTCTTGGACTAATTTACATTTAAGTTTGGCTTGAGGATTCTTGAAGGGGGGGTGTCCGTGACATCTTTACAGCTGCTTTTATCTGCTTTCCTTTTGTTTTATGTTTTTTCACAGCTTTCAAGGCTTGTGGTTTGTGGGAGAGAGATAGTATTTTCCTTTTGATAAACCAACTTTGTTTACTTTACAAAAGTGGGTGTTTGAATTTCTACTTTGGACTTAATTGGGGGCTCCTAACATGTAGCCCGGCATAACAATATCTAGGGAACATATGTCTTCAAGCTCTTCTGGCAGTGATTCAGACCATGAAATGGGAATGGAACTGCATGGGAATTATCTACTGGTGGGGATAAAAAAGAACAAACAGGCAGACTCAGGAGCGGAAATCTGAGATTCCTCCAGGAGCAACAGAGAAGATAAAATGTTTCATATTGTAAAATGAGCTACAGTATGTCAACATTTTGTCATTTTAAAGATAAAGTATCAAGTGATTATGGAGAATCCTGGATGGATCAAAAAGGTGAAATGAAGCTTGACAGAAAAGGCTTTTCTCTATATCCAGAACAGGGGACCCAGCTGAAGGAATGGATTACTAATATCAATGAAATGAGGTTGGGAGTGGGGAAGCCAGCAAAGATGAGCTTTATAGGAGTGCTGTTGTTTTAGTTTTAAATAGTCTGTTTTACATTGGCATTCATTTTTCTAAACTCTTGTATTTTTTGGAGTATAAGACACCCCCCCAAAAAAGAGGGTGAAAATTTGGGTGAAATAAAGGGAACACTCAAATAACACATCCTAGATCTGAATGGATGAAATATTCTCAATGAATACTTTGTTCTGTACAAAGTTGAATGTGCACAACAGCATGTGAAATTGATTGTCAATCAGTGTTGATTCCTAAGTAGACAGTTTGATTTCACAGACGTTTGATTTACTTGGAGTTATATTTTGTTGTTTAAGTGTTCCCTTTATTTTTTTTTGAGCAGTTTACACACACACACACACACACACACACACACACAAAGCTGAAAGGATGAGATCCTGTGGCCTAGAGGTTAATTCTCTGCCTTACAAGGGAGAGGCTACAGGTTCAAATCCCAGTGAGGATATGGCTAGCTGATAATATAACTCCAAGTAAATCAAACTTCTGTGAAATCAAACTGTCCACTCGGGAAGCAACACTGATTGACAATAGGAGAAAGGGTTGAATTAGCAGTGGGTTGCTACTGGTTCAGCGGGTTTTTAGAACCAGTAGCAGCAGCAGGGGTGAGAGGATGCACCCATACACCTGTAATGCTTCTGTGCATGCGCAGAAGCATCGCACATGCACATGAACATGCAAGCTAACCAGTAGTGAAGGGTTTTAGAACCCACTGCTGGCTTGAATCCAGAAAAGAACATGCTAAGCCAATTTAATATTCAATTGGTTAATGGATGGGAACAAGTAACTGACCACAACCATGAGGAAAAATGAACGAGGCTAAAAACCAGGAATATTTGAGTTCTAGTTCTACCTTAAAGGCATGAAAATCACCCTCACTCAACACAATTCACATCACAGTGTAGTTTTTGTGGGAAAATTGGAGAAGAAAGGGGTATGATTAAAGGTAATTATTCAGTCAGAACTGACTAACTGGGGCAGTCTAGCAAACCTGAGGCCAGCTAGGGGGCAATGAAGATGCTGAGATGAAGATGCTATGATTATATCTGCAACTAAAATTTTAAAAAGACATGGATCTTAGTTCATCAACAGTTAATCTATCACTTCATCTTTCCCTTTCATTCCCATTTTCATCTTTGTTAATAACTTTTTGAAGGCAAAGATATTTTGCAATTTCCCACTGCAATTGGAAATTGGTTCTCTCTCCTACCCCCAATTCCATTCTGTATTCAAATTTATCCACAAATGACGGCAAATATACATGTCACATGATAATGTTGCAGGACTTAATCTGGAGAGGTCACCAGGACCAGAGGTTTAGTCTTCCAAGCTTTCAGTCTATCCTCAGAGAACCCATCTCTCACCATATTCCAAGCTTTGGGAGCATGAGTCCAAAATCTTGCAAGGCTAAAAAGGATGGGCTCCAGCACGAGTCTGCAAGACTGGATTGGCTGGATAGAAACAACTGGGAAGTTCTTACCATATCTGCATCCCATTCAACAGAAACAATATGTACAAAACCAGCTGTGTTTTTTAATTGTAAAGTTTATAAAGGTGATTAACTCATACACTTAATTTAAATCTCTTATTTGTAAGAATAGAAGTACCAGTCTCTATATAAAAATAAAGTAAGCAAGCAACATATGTTTAACTAGAATAATAAAATATTGCTTTGCTAAAACAGCAGAGATGCAACCCTGAGTATTGTAAATTTAAATCCTTATGAAAGGGTATGATGCCATCCTAATTTGAAAAAACAGATTGTGAGATGGAGGAGGAATGGGATGAAGAAGGAAATTTTAAGTTGTATTTGAAGTTCTACCGCCATCCAGGGGTATATTTGGGGAAAACAGTCAGATTTTTATACTGATTTCTTTACAACCAAAAATATATTCCTATAAAAGGAACTTTGTATTGCATTATGATTTGAGCAATTCTAAAACAAGAAATATCCCACATAAATCTCATGTAGAAGGAATGTTATCACGGATGGTTTTTCATTGTTCTTTTCAGATGCAAACTAAGATGGTTTAAAATGCAGTTAGGTATGTTTGGATATCTGAAACTGATTGGTTAAAGGTCATGAGTTTTAAGAGGCCATTCTGTGTAGATTTTTACTGCCCATTTCATAATATTCATTTTATTTCTGTTATCCATCTCAGTCCATGCAGGTTTTATACAAGGATCCTTGATACATAAGGGACTTTTTTTCCCCTGGTATCTTTATGTAATCTACCCTTTTATGAAAATATATTGTGCAGCCTTTTTATTTTGCCACATTTTTTTTTAAAAAAAAAACTTTAATTGAAAAATTCTTCATTTTTTGTAATGTTTTCAAATGCATGTTAGGCTTTGCACTGCTCCCTAATCAAGAATGACATCGAATTATACTGAATAACTGAATTACATTGATTGCTGCCATCTGTGAAACAGTAAATTCCATTTTGAGAAGGGGTGAGTGGGTTTCAGTCGCAAATAAATCTGTAACTGATTACTTTAACTTCTCAAGTTGCAACTTTGCTTCCATCATGTGCAAATGAAAATGGCATGTCCAGATAAGATCGCTAAATAATATTTAAACTTTTAACATTTCAGAGTCGCACACAATGGACTTTCATAATTTTATAGTCTCCAGATTCAGTCAAGGAGTGCCTGAGAACCTAGATCTCTGCAAATTCCAAAAATACCTACCATTCCTAGACTTTTCCATGATATATTGGATAGTGTTCCAACATCTCAGGGGTTGCCACAAAGAAGAAAGAGTCAACCTATTCTCCAAAGCATCTGAGGGTAGAATAAGAAGCAATGGGTGGAAACTAAACAAGGAGAGAAGTAACTTAGAACTAAGGAGAAATTTCCTGACAGTCAAAACAATTAATCTATGGAACAGCTTGCCTCCAGAAGTTGTGAATGCCCCAACACTGGAAGTTTTTAAGCAGATGTTGGATAACCATCTGTCTGAAGTAGTGTAGAGTTTTCTGCCTAAGCAGGGGATTGGACTAGAAGACATCCAACATCCCTTCCAACTCTGTTGTTGTTATTATTATTATATTCCAAAATATCTTTCACAATATCAGGTTGCTATCGATACAGATAAAGGCGGCGCACCAGTAGCAAAAATTGAACTTCGTGCACAGCTTTGCTTCTACTGTAGGCGTGCGTGTGTATGTCCCAGTGAGATTTTGCTTTTGTGCATGTGCCGGAATCAAAATCTCGCAAGGGGACATGTGCATGAGATTTCAGCAATTTTTTTGCTTCTGCACATGCGTAGAAGCAAAAAAATTGCTGAAATCTCATGCACATGTCCCCTTGCGAGATTTTGATTCCGGCACATGCACAAAAGCAAAATCTCACTGGGACATACACACGCATCCACAGGAAAAGTAAAGCTGCAAGCACAGGGCACCAGTAGTGGCAGAATTGGGAATCCACCCCTGATCTTTCACATAAAAAACATGAATGAATAATTGTTAATACATTTCAAAAGAATATTTGCTCCTTTGGAGAAACTAACAGATTTAATACATCAACAGAGTTGGAAGGGACCTTGTAGGTCATCTAGTTCATCCCCACGCCCTACTTTACACCAGTGATGGTGAACCTTTTATTCCTTGGGTGCCGAAAGAGCATGGATGAGTATTATCATGCATGCATGAGTGCCCACACCCATAATTCAATGTCTGGAGAAGGTGAAAACAGATTCCCCCACCCCCTGGAGCCAGAAACAGGTGGAAACGGCCTGTTTCCCAACTTCTGGTGGGCTCAGTAGGCTTGTGTTTCACTCTCCCCAGGCTCCAAATGCTTCTCTGGAGCTGGGGGAGGGTAAAAGCACTCTCCCCCAGCCCCCTGGAGGCTCTCTGTAAGCCAAAAGCACCCTCCCAGAACCCCTGTGAGCCAAAAATCAGCTGGCTGGTACACACATGCAAGTTGGAGCTAAGCTAGGGCAACAGCTTGGGTTCCAACAGATATGGCTCCGCGTGCCACCTGTGGCACCCATGCCATAGGTTCACCATCACTGCCTTATACCATTTCTGAAAGCTGTCTCTTCTTGAAAGCTTCCAATGATGAAGCTCACACGAGGTCTGAAGGCAACTTCTGTTCCATTGATTGATTGGTTGACTAGTATTTTTTAGGTTATTTAAAAACCAATTTCAAACCAATTTGTTTATTTATTGGCTTGTCTTGGTTTATTTAAAAACCTATTTGTCATCTATATAAATGCAGTAGCAGCTTGACTTAAGCATAAAGATGTACATAGAGAAATTTCATATGGACTAAATACAAAGCAATTTGTTCATATTTTCTAACCACTTTAGATTTTGTTTTAGCACAATCGAGCCACCAGATGGCTCCCTTTTTTCATATGAGAGAACATTCAATACATAGTTCAGGAATATTCATTTTCACATATCCAAAATATAGAGCCCTTTAAACACATACATTCCAAAATTTAAAGGGGGGGGGGAGGAATGGGAGCACCATAACAAGCCAGATGTTCTACAAAGGGTTACAGCCCAACACTGTTTTTCTTTTAACATCACTGAAGATTCATTACAGGTAAGTCTTCATTAGCGCAGTTAATGAACCTCATGAAATGAGCACATTATTTCAATTTGCACTATTCAAAGTGATATGTCTAAGGAAAAATGGGGGTAATTGGTTACAGCTTGATAGAAATAAGTAATTTAAAATTATTGAATATAAAGTTTATCAGTGAAATGCTGCATAACTATAAAAGAGAATGAAGCTGTATCCAAAGTGTACCTGCTGCTTTTGGTATTCTAATGTAGTTCTTCAAAAGGAGCCCTTTCTTTTTTTTAGCTTTTCTCGAACAAGCTTTCCTTTTCTTCATTTTGCACAAAAGACAATTAGTGTCTAAAAAATGACTCATGAGCTAGCCTGCATGTGTGTCAGCAAGGGCGGATTCCTATTACCACCGCTACAGGTACACTGCACATGCAGCTTCGGTTAGCTTGAATACATGTGCCCATGTCCTAGTGTGTTTTTGCTTCTGTGCATGCGCAGGAAGAAAAATCTCGCAATAGGATGTGACATGCGTAACATTTCAGTGATTTTAGTGCTTCCGCACATGCGCAGAAACAGAGAATTTCAGAAATCTCTCATGCAGGCATATCCCCTCATAAGATTTTGCTTCCTGCACATGCCCAGAAGTAAAAACACGCTGGGACACACATGCACACATTTATTTATTTATTCATTCATTCATTCATTCATTCATTCATTTATTAGATTTGTATGCCGCCCCTCTCTGTAGACTCGGGGCGGCTCACAATACAATAAAAACAGTTCCTGACAAATCTAATAATTTACAATTTAAAATTTAAAATATTTTTAAAAACCCATTTTTAAGCAGACATACCTACAAACATACCATACATAAATTATATAGGCCCGGGGGAGATATCTCAGTTCCCCCATGCCTGACGACAAAGGTGGGTTTTAAGGAGTTTGCGAAAGGCAAGGAAGGTAGGGGCAGTTCTAATCTCTGGGGGGAGCTGGTTCCAGAGTCGGGGCCACCACAGAGAAGGCTCTTCTCCTGAGGCCCACCAACCAACATTGTTTAGTTGACGGGACCCGGAGAAGGCCCACTCTGTGGGACCTAATAGTTCGCTGGGATTTGTGCAGCAGAAGGCGGTCTCGGAGATATTCTGGTCCGATGCCATGAAGGGCTTTATAGGTCATAACAAACATTTGAATTGTGACCGGAAATTGATCGGCAACCAATGCAGACTGAAGCTGCACATGCAGTGATAGCTACCGGTGCTCCATCCTTTACCATACCAGTAGCAACCCGCTGCTGTGTGTCAGCCTTGCACTAATAGAATTTTGGCTCGCATTAAATGAGATCTGGTATCATTTTTTTAAAAATCACACAAAAATTGAATTTTGTGCTCTTTGGATTCACATTAATTGCAACCTATCTGCATTTCCTTTTGTGTCCCAAAGTTACTCCCCCAGTTACAATTTTGTGGTTGAAACCAGTTAAAGAACTCTACCCCCATGGAAACAAATGTTTTTAATTTCCAAAGGCTTAATAGTATTGTTTCTCAAGCCAGCATTACTTTCACCCTGATGTCTTTTCTTTTTCCTTCCAGGTATAACTTTTTCCGTGATCTTATTCTGGGAATAAAGTGTGACATCCTAACAAAATGCAGCAAATCAGATTTGGTAATATAATGTCTAAGATGTACTGTATCCAGCATTTGTCTTCACAATATTTCCAGAGCTTAGCCTCAAATATGCCTTCACTTTCCCAATCATTGAAGGCTAAATTTCCCACTCAATGAAGGCTAAATTTCACCTCTGCATTATTTCAGACTTGAATATGTTTCGTTTCAGTTTCATATCTATCCATTCTGATAACCATCTCTTAGTTCATCAAAAGAAATAATCTGTAAATTTAGAGAAGTCTATTTAAAAGTAAAACCAGCAGCGAAGTTATTCAAATTTATCAGAGCATTAGGCTCTGTTTATTGAAATGTAAATCATTTCAGACAAAGCTAACTTGTTGGCTATAAGACCCCATTTAAATTAGGGCTATTTACATTTCATATTGAGTTTGGTATGAAACATCTGGTCCCATGTAAAAAAACATCTGGTTCCATGGAGATGCTAGAACAGTGATGCTATACATTTCAGTGTTCTGCATACTCTTCTTTTTAGCTGGATGCTACACAGAGGACATTATGCATCAAAGTTTTGAAAATATCATGTATTTTCTGTAAAGAAGAAACTCTTTGAGTGACTTATAACTGCAACTGCAAGATATGAAATCAACATGTGACTCCACTGAGCCATATGTCATTCATGAAAACTTCAATATGCATTTTTCCAAAGCAGCTGATGCAGGGTTGAAATTCAAAGTTTTCCCTACTGGTTCTGCGGGCATGGCATCGGGAAGGATATTGCAAAATCTCAATTCCCACCCCACTCCAGGGAAAGGATACTGCAAAATCCCCATTCCCTCCCTATTCCTGGGGGAAGGATATTGCAAAATATCCATTCCCACCTCACTCTGAGGCCAGCTAGTCCTGCTAGTAAATACTTCAAACCTCCCCCCAGAGGGGAGTAACAAAAATAGACCATGAAGTGGGTGTGTGGGGTCTTTAACAATGCTTTGAGCTCTAAGCACAAAGTGCTTATAAGCAGTACCCTGAATGACAGGAAGTGAGCTTCCTATTATTTCCTCAGGTGTTCTCACCACTCTCTGAATGGATTTTCTCTCTGAGGCACTGTGGTACCAAACCAAACAGTGATGCAGTTTGTTAAAATGCTATTAGCCATGCCTCTGTAATAAGTGCCTGCAGTCTGCATTGGTTGCCGATCAGTTTCCGGTCACAATTCAAAGTGTTGGTTATGACCTATTAAGCCCTTCATGGCATTGGACCAGAATATCTCTGGGACCGCCTTCTGTCGCACGAATCCCAGCAACCAGTTAGGTCCCACAGAGTTGGCCTTCTCCAGGTCCCGTCGATGAAACAATGTCATCTGACAGTACCCTGGGAAGAGCCTTCTCTGTGGCGGCCCGACCCTCTGGAATCAACTCCCCCCAGAGATTAGGATTGCCCCCACCCTCCTTGCCTTTTGCAAACTCCTTAAAAGCTACCTCTGCCATCAGGCATGGGGAAATTGATTCCCCTGGGCCGTTTCCGCTTCATGTATGGTTTGTCTGAGATGTATGACTGTTTTTATATTAAGGGTTTTAAATGGCTTTTTAATCATTGGATTTGTACTGTATTTTGTTGTGAGCCACTCTGAGTCTTCGGATAGGGGCAGCATACAACAACAACAACAACAACAACAACAATAATAATAATAATAATAATAAATAATAATAATAATAAGTGGCTAGGACAGAAGGAGAAAGATGGGCTATCCTCTTTTGTCAGAGTCCAACAGTAGTTTCCATAGCAGAGGTCTAAACCAAAGCAAAAATTATGAACAGACCACCTTTTTGAGGTGTACCCCATTTCAATAATCCCATTCAACATTAAATTTTATTTTATACGTTGTACAAGGTTTATTAAGTATGGATGAGTTGGGAGAGAGGAATTGAACAACAGAGAAATATCAGACTTTGCAGAGAAACCGACTAGCTGTTAATGTAAGCCATATAGTTTTGAGAACCTTATATTAGAATTTTTGTTTCGGTGGCCATGATTCAGCCTTTTAGATACTTATTAAAACAGAGGAGGCCTTATGAAAGAGATCACTTTAATACGGAATGCATGCCAGGCAGGCAGGTACAGGCTTAAAGAATACCAACAATACATACAGGGTTATATAGCAAGCCCTGGCTGAGGCAGGAACCAATCATATACACAGTAGCTTTCCCGCTTACAAAGTAACTATGGAACGCGCCCTATCAGAACCTTGGATAGGGACGCCAATCGCACGGCTCTAACCGGCCGGCTGTTTCTAAGCAAACACAGCACTCCTAACCCCTTGATTGACACATACATAGTCTTTTAAATATGCCGGTTTATAGCGCGCTCTCTCTGAGCGCCGGGGCATGCCCGCCTGCTCTGGAACCCTTTCCAAATTTGCTTCTTGCAAACTCTCCTCTGAAACCCTTATTTCCTCACCCCTTAAAGGTTCCGACGATGCGTTTTCCCCTGACAGTCTGACGGCCAGCTGCAGCGGAGTCAGAAACGATTCCGGCTGCTCCTCTTCTCCTTCCTTTTGACCATCAACCGCCCTATTAACCCGAATCTGGTCTAAATGCCTCTTCCAGACCCTTCCATCTTCCAGCTCAATTTCGAAAGATCGAGGTCCCAACTCCCTCCTTACGGTTCCCCTTTCCCAATTCAGCCCTCCAGAGTAAGCCCTGACAAACACCGTGTTCCCTATTTTAACCTGTCGATTTGGGGTTACTGGCCACTGTACCGTTTGAGAGTACCATGGGTGCAGTCTGTCCAGAATGATGCGGAGCTTGCGACCCATCAACAATTCGGCTGGGGTTTTACCTGTAGCCACGCACGGGGTGGAATGTTGCGCTAGCAACAAATCTGCTATCTTTTCTTGCCATGACCCTTGTGGCATCCTCTTAAGGGCGTCCTTCACTGACCTAACTGCCCGTTCCGCCTGGCCATTACTGGCCGGATGCCAAGGCGAGCTTAATGCATGTCTGATGCCAGCAGAGGCCAGGAATGTCTCAAAGTGCACCGCCGTGAACTGGGGACCGTTGTCCGAAACGAGAAGGTCGGGGAACCCATGGGTGGCAAATAGAGTCATCAGGGCATCTATGACAGCTTGAGCGCAGGTAGATCTTAGTAGGACCACCTCCACCCACTTTGAATGGGCATCAACGACTATCAAAAAGGTCTGTCCCATAAAGGGACCAGCGAGATCAATATGTATGCGAGCCCAGGGACCAGCAGGCGGCTCCCATGCCAGCGGCTCCGCTCGAGGAGGAAAAGGGCGGCTTTCCTGGCAAACTGTACAACTAGCGACCCTTAACTCCACCTCCTTGTCCAGTCCAGGCCACCACACATAGTCCCTAGCCAAACTTTTCATGCGCACGATGCCAGGGTGATTTCTGTGCAACATTGCAAGCACCTGGCCCCGCAGGGTTTCCGGGATTACCACCCTGCTCCCACGCAGCACCACCCCTTTTTCCACTGAGAGCTCAGACTGACATCTAAAAAATGGGACAAACACATCGGCTGGGGCTGTGGCTGGCCATCCCCTTAATACCCATTGCCTTATTTGGGATAGAATGGCATCCCGGCCGGTCACTCCGGCCACTTCGGTTGCAGAGATGGGAATTCTGCTCTCAGATAGAGCAAACACGGAGCACGTTGGAGCAGGGTCGACCAGAACATCAGGCAGCGGACATCTGCTCAGGGCATCAGCGTGTGCTATGTGGCGACCTGGCTTGTAGGTCAGCGTGTAACTATAGTTCGCTAGGAAGACGATCCAGCGCGACATCCTTGGTGATAGGACCACTGGGCTCTGACGGCTTCCTGACAACAGTCCTAGCAGTGGTTGGTGGTCAGTGACCAACTCGAACTGTCTTCCATATAAATAATCGTGGAACCGCTTGACCCCTGCAATAAGTGCCAGCGCCTCTTTGTCTATATGACCATAGTTCCTTTCAGCTGGCGCCAATGTGCGAGAGAAAAATGCCAGGGGGGCTTCGGCTCCATTGGGCAACCTGTGACTAAGGACAGCGCCCACCCCATGCTGTGAAGCATCACAGGTCAATGTTAAAGGTAAACCTGGGGAGTACTGGGCCAGCACGTTATTGGACAGCAGTAAGTCCTTGACCCCATTAAAAGCCGCTTCCTCCCTTCCACCCCAGTGCCATTTCGCATGTTTGTCCAAAAGCCGGTGCAAAGGCTCGGCCACCGACGCCTTATGCGGAATGAATATCGCGTAAAAATTTAAAAGTCCTAGGAAGGCTTGTAGCTCCGCTTTAGAACGTGGCCTGGGGGCCTCCCTAATTGCCCGTGTCTTTTCAGGGGTGGGGTGAATTCCCTTCCCATCAACAATAAAGCCCAGGAATTCCACCCTTGGGACACCGAACACACATTTTCTTTCCTTAAGCTTAAGCCCCGCATCCCTGAACTTGGACAAAACCTTTCGAACTCGATCCATCAACTCGTCGGTGGAACTCCCCGACACCAGGACGTCATCGAAGTATGGCACCGTGCCATCGAGCCCATACAGTAACCTCTCCATCAGGCCCTGGAATAGCCCTGGGGCAATAGAGACCCCAAATTGTAAACGGTGACACTTAAAAACCCCTCGATGGGTAATGATTGACTGCGCCTCTGCAGCCAGGGGGTCAACTGGAAGCTGCTGATAAGCCTGAGATAAATCCAGCTTCGCGAACACCTGACCTTTTCCCAAAGTGTGCAGCAGCTGTTGCACCACTGGCAATGGATATGAATGGTGTGCCAACGCTTTGTTAATGGAACACTTGTAGTCCCCACACAGCCTAATTCCCCCATCCCCCTTAAATGCAATGACTACCGGGGTTTCCCATTTAGCTTGATCAACCGGCTCTAGCACCCCCTGGGCGATCAGCCTGTCCAGTTCCTCATCAACTTTCGGCCGGAGGGGAATGGGCACCCTGCGGGCTTTCAAACGAACCGCTGGTTCCTGTGGGTTTAACCCGAAAGAAATTGGGGATCCCTTGTAACAGCCCAACTGACCATCGAACACGGTAGGAAACTCCCGTGCCAAAATTTCAAACTTTCCCATATCAGTTACAGCATTTACCCCAGTCACAGAAAGTCCCAAAGCCTTGAACCAGTCCAACCCCAAGAGATTTGAGAATGGCCCATTAATAATAATAAGAGGCAAATTGCCCACAAAAGTCTTGTAACGAACTGGAAAACAGCCCTCCCCCACAATAGGTATTGGAGTTCCTTGATAGTCTTTAAGTTGCACCGCGCAGGGAGACAGGCGACCTCTGCTGGCAGCTGGAAAACAGCGCTTTAATGTTGTCCAGGAGACCAAGGAATGGGCAGATCCAGTGTCCACCTGCATAGGGCACCTCGAAGAACCCAACTGGACCACTAAAGAAATCTTCTCCGCTGAACTGGACATCTCCTTCACGAAAGTGGAAGCCAAACGTGGCCGACTATAGATAGCGTTGCAATCCTCACGCCGGTTGGACGGAAATTTTTTCTGCCATCGGGGAATAAAACTCTGGGGCTCTCGTTGCTCTCGGCTAGCGGCTGAAGAAACTCTGCGAGAACGGCAGACCCTGGAAAGGTGCCCCCTTGCACCGCACTGCCAGCACATGGCATCCCGGGACGGGCAGGAGGACCTTAGATGGTTGCCCCCGCAGCCTTGACAAGGAGCCTGGGGTGGCCTGGGACGGGTAACAGGAACGTCTCGGTTCCTACTCGGTGCTAATTTACACACCTCCTCCTCCTCTGCTTCGTGAGTTCCCTCCTCTTCTGGGAGAACGGTAGCCTTATCAGCGGCAACCGCAGCTTTTCGGGTTACATTGACGGTGCTGTCCATGGCTGCCAGCGACTGCGTTGACAGCTCAAACGCACGAGCCTCCGCCAGCGCAGCCTGAAATGTCAAATCCCTGATGGCCAGGAGACGCCGCTTAAGCCGACCGTCTCTCACCCCTATTACAAGCCTGTCTAGGAGATAATCGTTCAGGTCTGCAAACTCGCAATAAAGTGCCGCGCGACGCAGGGCGGCCACATAGTCATTTATAGATTCCCCCTCAGCCTGATTTCGCTGGTAAAATTTGTAGCGCCTCGCACACCGGGACGGGGCTGGGGCATAATGATCCTGCAAGGTTTTTAGAAAGTCTTCCCAAGAGACATCGTGGATCGAAGTAGGGGCAAACAATGCTCGAGCCGTTTCGAACATCTCGGGGCCACAAAACCCCAGGAAATAAGATCTTTTCCTGTCACCGGATATCTCCATGTACCCATTGGAGATTAAAAAGCAATCGAAACGGGCAACATAGGAATCCCATGTCTCCCCTTGGGGATTGAAGGGGGCGAAAGTAAGTTGCACTGACATTGTCACTTACGTCCAAGCATAGAAATCCAGAAGAAATGGCGAGAATCCTCGTCGCCAGTAAAACAGAGGAGGCCTTATGAAAGAGATCACTTTAATACGGAATGCATGCCAGGCAGGCAGGTACAGGCTTAAAGAATACCAACAATACATACAGGGTTATATAGCAAGCCCTGGCTGAGGCAGGAACCAATCATATACACAGTAGCTTTCCCGCTTACAAAGTAACTATGGAACGCGCCCTATCAGAACCTTGGATAGGGACGCCAATCGCACGGCTCTAACCGGCCGGCTGTTTCTAAGCAAACACAGCACTTATATTAGAATATTTCACATCCACCTTCCCCAACTTTGGCTATGATGACTGAGAATTCTTGGTATACACACCCTGATGCATCTGAACAGAGCTAGAGGATGAAGAAATATGCTTTATATAAACACTTCTGTGTCCCCTTGCTCAATAGTATACTTTTCAACACCAGCTACTGATTTTTTAAAAGCCACTTTCTTTTTTTAAAAAAAATGTTTGAATGTGGGTGTCTCAAGCTTACATTATGTTGGCAAGTTCAGTAGACAGTAGTTTTTATGCTTCATTCATGCACACGCAGCTGTATAAAAGAGCAAACAACTGTTTATTTATCATCTGAGCAGAAAAAATGTATATCCCTACACAAATCTAACAATCTGTATTAAAATCAAACATTCCATTGAAAATGTCTTCTACTAACAATTGATGTGATGAATAGGTGACAGCACAAAATTGAAATACACAGTGATCTGATTTATCTAATAAAGGACTAGAATCAATAGAAGCAGAGAGGCTCAGTGACTCAATGGCTTAAAGATGCTGAAGATGGTCTCAGCTCCAGTGGTTTGAGTTCTAGCTATTGCCTGGCTGAGTGAGCTCCTGTCACTTGCCTCAGCTTCTGTCCACCTAACAGTTCAAAAGCATGTTCTCTACAAGTTGATAGATTATCACTTTGGTGAGGAGATGTGAGGGTGCTCTGTGCGGGAAGTCAGATTTCTGATGGCTCTGAACCTTCCTAGTTGTTCTGTCTGGGTCACTCCGGAAGCTATGACCAACCCAAAAAGATAAGCCACACAAACCGGTTGAATCCAAGCACAGTTTTATAATGATAAAGAGAAAAGAAGCCAACAGAAAATGTCCTTACAGGTCAGGAAAGCACTGGAACTCCAAAAGAAACACGGAAGCAAGTGTTCATACAGAAAAACAGGATCCTTAATGCCAAACGAGGCCGTTGAACTAACAGACACCAACCTCTCACCGGTCTTCAAGACTGCTGGGCCATGAGCCAGGAACAAAAACGCTGAGAGAAAATGCAGATAACACCAACTCCACTTTCATAACACTCCATGCTGCCGAAAGGGTTTGCATGCCTTATAAGCCCTTCCCTGCTAATGAGGACCACACCCAACCCCCAGGTGCTCCTCATTCAGCGCTGATAATATCTACGCAGTTGAGTTCTCCTTTGATCTATGTGTCTCTGTCGCATACTAATGATAGCTTGTGCTTCGTCATCCAGGGACTCCAGGGAATCCAGAGAATCCAAGCTACTTGCTTGAGATAGCCCTTCCCCAGGGCTCCCAGGCCTTGCTTCATCATCACTTTCTTGACTGCTGTCTCCACTGTCTGGCTGCAAAGAACTCTCCCCTCCGCTCTCAAGACTCCCCCGGGCATGGAGCCAGCAGAGAGCAAGCTGGTCTTTGATCTGGCTCAGGCTGAACCACAACACTAGTTAAAGTGGCAACTCTGAGAAGGGATGGGGCCTTGGGTGATGCTGCAGGAAGAACTGCTCATCTTTCTCTATGTGCCGCACCTTGATAAGCATGCAAGCATGTTCTGACCTACTTCCCAAACACAACAAACCCTCTGACCTGAGCTCAAATGGTTCCTTTATTAGAAATACCAGCAGCACTGCCAAAAAGTTTATCTTGCAGGTTAACGAATCCTGCCATCCAGAAAATGAATAGTTGTTTACCACATCTATTCATAGAAACATAGAAACATAGAAGACTGACAGCAGAAAAAGACCTCATGATCCATCTAGTCTGCCCTTATACTATTTTCTGTATTTTATCTTAGGGTGGATATATGTTTATCCCAGGCATGTTTAAATTCAGTTACTGTGGATTTACCAACCATGTCTGCTGGAAATTTGTTCCAAGGATCTACTACTCTTTCAGTAAAATAATATTTTCTCATGTTGCTTTTGATCTTTCCCCCAACTAACTTCAGATTGTGTCCCCTTGTTCTTGTGTTCACTTTCCTATTAAAAACACTTCCCTCCTGAACCTTATTTAACTCTTTAATGTATTTAAATGTTTCGATCATGTCCCCCCTTTTCCTTCTGTCCTCCAGACTATACAGATTGAGTTCATTAAGTCTTTCCTGATACTCATCTCCCCCACCCCCTGCCTTTTATCCCCATATCTAGATGGAGTCTCACTAGCAGTTGTGGCTATTCCTTCCTCAGGATCAGCCCACAGCTTTCCAGTGCTCTCCTCTTCTCTGCCTTCTGTGCAACTGTGTGTCAGGCATTGCACCCAGCTGTTCTTCCTCTTCATCTATCACCTCCAGATCTGGGGGCTGTTGACTTTCCATCTGAGGGCTGATGGATGACCCAGGCTCTGCCTCTGCCTCTCTCTCTCTCTACCAGCTCCATTCCCTCTTCCCCCTCGGGTTTCCCTTGATGCTAACCCTGACTCCTGCACCTTCTTCTCCTCTGACTTGGTTCCTGGGGTGGCCAGAGGCAAACAGGCCACAACAGCTAGTATATTGACAAGCCAAACTACTATTCTTCAATAGCACTGTGGTCTCCTGGCTATTGCAACAATGCCATACAGTAATAAGAATAATAATCAATAGAAGCAAATACATTATATAGTTTAGTGTTGAATTTTGGAGATCTTGGTGATTCTGAGCTTGTTTTTTTTGCTTGCAGAGATTGTATTACCCATTTAGCTAACATCAGTCCATGTAAGAATTTGTTCCCTGTTTATTTACTGGGAACAAAATCTTCACTCACTAGCTGATTCATGAATGATCTTACTTAGTCAGGTAATGAAATATCTGCAAGAAAACAACCAATATATATATTAAAAAATCAATATTCCAATCTCTAGCTTTAGGAAGCCTGACACCTCCTAAAATTCAATCTGTGAGGAAAAATCTGCAAAGTGAGTAACGTCCATACATTTCAAACATTGTGATAATTATTCACAATTTCTACATTTCCTAATTTGCAGGGCAAAGCCATTGTGAAAAAAAGAATATTTTGATATTTGCCTGACAATAGTGTCAAAGGCAAATTATAATGGTAGGTCACAATAAAAAGGCAGGAATGCTTCCACGTAACATTTATTAATGTATTTTATTTTTTACATTTATATGCCATTCAACTCACTGTGTTGAATACCACCACTTTGAGAAATCCACAGATGGAATAGAAAGTGACATTGAAGCCACCGTGTGATTTTTTTTTCAGTAGAAAGCAACAACTTTAAACATCGCAGTTTGTAAACAGAGCCTGAGATTGCAAGTTCATCATGCCTGCTGTTAGCCAGCTAAATTTACTTAAAATCTTTAAAATACAGTGTTCCCTCGATTTTCGCGGGGGTTACGTTCCGAGACCTCCCGCGAAAATCGATTTTCCGCAAAGTGGCGGTGCGGAAGTAAAAACACCATCTGCGCATGCGCACCCTTTTTCCATGGCCACGCAAGGGCTTGAAGTTGGAGGCGGGGAGCGACGAAAGTGCGGAGGTTGGCAATGATTGTTTTTAATGTCGGCCACCCACCCAGCGCCTCCGGCCTCCTCGCCGCTACCCCCCGCCCGCCCTATTCGCCCCTCTCACCGGCTTTCTTAGGGCACGAGTCCTCCTGCAGCAGCGCTGGCGGCTACGGCTTCTCGGCCTCCTCATTTGGCCGCTAGCCGCTCTGAGTGCTTTTAGAATTCCTGCCCCACCCCCCTTGTAGTCCCTTGGCTGAGAGCGCTTTCGTCCCAGCTGTCAGCAAGGGGGGCTGCAGGAGGCGGGACAGGTGTTCCAGGTGATGGTGTGACAGACCTCTTGGTTTTTGTGACAAACATAGTTATGGGCAGTTGTTGGTGCAGTTTCTTTTTCAGGGCTAACATGGCTCTGTATGGTGCAAAGGTGTTGTCAAGGGAGGCCTTAAAGTGTATAGAGCGAGTCATGTTGGGATCCCAAAGTTCCACCATGTGTTGGAGATGTGCAGCAGCTCTTTTTCCAGTTCTGCAAGCCGCTCAAGCGTTAGGCCAACATTTTCTTCTTCCTCAGCTTGTTCAGCTTCCTCTTCCTCCTCTTCTTCACTCACTGATCTGGTCAGCTCCTCCAGCTCTTTGTCTGTCAGCGGTAGGCCATGCTCATCAAGCAAACCATTGACTTCATCTGGTGTCATGTCAATGAAGCCTTCTCCACCCAGTGCCTGTGCCAGCTTCACAGATTTCTGGACTGCAGCATGTTGAATTTCTTCTGGAGCAAATCCCTTGTAATCATGCACCACTTCTGGCCACAATTTCTTCCAGCAGGCATTCATTGTCTGTGACTTCATATCCATTAAGGCATTCTGAATGTTCTTCAGACACGATGCGATCATGTACTGATGCCAGTAGCCCTTCAATGTGAAGTTTTCATCAGCGTCCATTGCTTCCACGAGGCTTCCAAGGGAATTGCGCGTGTACAGTGCCTTAAATGCACGGATAACACGTTGATCCATCGGCTGGATAAGCGATGTGGTGTTTGGTGGCAAGAATTCGACTTGTACCCCAGCATGTTCATGTGCCAGGTCATCATGGCCTCCAGCATTGTCCATTAGGAGAAGCACTTTGAAATTGAGTCCTTTGCCAGCCAAATAATCCTTCACCTGTGGAATGAAGCACTGATGAAACCAGTCCCGCGTGAGGGCTTTTGTAATCCATGCTTTAGGATTATGCATCCAGTACACTGGCAATGAATTCTTATTTCTGTTCTTGAGGGCTCTTGGATTTCATGACTTATAAATTAGCCCTGGCTTCATCAAAAAGCCTGCTGTATTTCCACACATGATCAAAGTTACCCGATCTTTTTGGGCCTTAAAACCAGGGGCTTTGGCTTCATCTTGCATCAAGAAAGTCCGTGAAGGCATCCTCTTCCAGAACATGTTGAACACCTGTTCTGGAAGGTAGCGCCCTTCTTCAATTAGGTCTTTAAACGTGCCATGGACGTACTGCTCGGCTGCACCTGTATCTGCTGAGGCAGCTTCTCCATGCAATGACACACTCCTCAGGCCATAGCGCCGTTGAAATTTATCGAACCACCCTTTGCTTGCTGTGAATGTGAATGGGGCCGAAGAAGCAGTAGATGTTGATGGCTGGGAGTCTTCAGAGTCATCAGCACCTTCACCAGCACCTTCATCTGCAGAGAATGACAGGAAAGAGAGAGAGAATGGACTCTTAATTGAAAGCATACAGTATGGTAAAAGCACTTAAATAATGACAGAATAAAAAACCCCAGCCCTCACCTGTGTTTGACAATGGTTCTTTTCCCTCATCTGCATCGCCTCCTTCTGTGTTTGCAAGACAGGTGTAGAGTTGCTGTGCCTTTGTCCGTATGGTGTTGGTATCCAAGCAATGCTCTTTTTACGGCAGTCTTGTACCCACACAGACAAAGCAGCCTCCATTTTCATAAGGCGTTTGTTTCTAGGTGTCACTATTCTTTTTGCAGCCTTGTTGAATGTTATCAGAAAAGTTTGCCTTATCTTCTTTTCGTCTTTCCGAATGTATCGCACACTCGATTCGTTGATCCCATAATGCCGACCAACATCTGCATAAGAGCGTCCCTCTTTTAGCATGTCCAAAAGTTCAATTTTCTCCTTAATTGTCAGCATCTTCCTGCTCTTTTTAGTGTTGCCGCCTCCGCTCCGCGTGCAACGTTTAGGAGCCATCTTCCAACAAGTTTTAACAAGTTGCAAAAGTTCCAAAGCATGCTGGGATAACACCACTGATTGCCCGAGATTTCTGTCCATCAGCATTGTCGGGCGAAATTTTTGCGATGACAACGCTGATTGGCTGAGATTTCGGTGCATCGGCATTGTCGGGCAAACTTTTTGCGATGGCAAAGCTGATTGGCCGAGATTTCGGCCAATCAGCAATGGCAGACATAAGTTTGGTGATGACGAATGACGTCATCGGGCGGGAAAAACCGTGGTATAGAAAAAAAACTGCGGACTATTTTTAAATTAATATTTTTTTGAAAAATCGTGGTATAGCCGTTTCGCGAAGTTTGAAACCGCGAAAATCTAGGGATCACTGTACTATGAGAAATCACTTAGCCACTATGGGCGTTAGATAAAGGTTCTGGTCCTCTCAAAACAAAAACAATCTTTTTTAAATTGATAAAGGAGCTGACAAAAGTTCTGAGATTTTGTACGTCTTTTCATTAATTCTGTAATAAGATGGATTTTCCTAACAGTTGCTTTGATACCTTTGCTTTTCTTCAGATAGAAGGATACGGCCTCCCTTAGAGATCAAACAGATAATTCAAAGCATTAACTCTTAAGAAGGATACCTTTCAAATTTTAATAGGAAAGAATGAAATTTTCTTGCCAGCAAATAAGCAAGCAAGAGAGCACCAAAGATTACACATTACATATTTGTTAAATGAAATTATTTCAAGCACATTGATTGGATTAAATGTAGCTCACAAGGATTACCACTTCTGTGTTTGTTTGTTTGTTTGTTTGTTTGTTTGTTTGTTTGTTCATTTATTCATTTTTGTTTGTTCAACAGCATCAGTTTTTGTGTGAAACACTGAACCGCAAACTAACCATCCAAATTTTACTTAGCATTTTGTAGAAATCAGCAAATTGTTTAGCTTATGGTTTATCGTATAATAAAGTATGCTTATTTACATTCACCCATCTGCATTGGATATATTTTAACTGAACATATGCAGAATCTTTGTTGCTTAATGAAAGTCTCACACCTCAAAAGGCCACAAACAAATATTTGAAAAACAGTAATTTGTTTAATAAAGAAGTAGAGCAAGTTAAAAATATAGTACACATGAAACTGAAGAGTTATTACTAGATTACAGAAATTAAAGTCATAGGCAACATTAGGACAACTGCACTTAAGATGCACAGCAGAAAAAAAATTGTAACATCCACTGGTCATCTGGAGCCCAAATAGACTAGTTCTAATAAGCACCAGTAAGCATGAAAATATGTACTTCCAAAATCTGGATGGCCATTCCCTGCCAGCATAGAGCTAAATACAGCAGTAACATATTTTTTTCCCCATCTTGCCAGGGTTTATGCAGCCTATATAGCCTGACAAGATACATCAGAAATAAAGTGGGTAAGGGAGATTGACTAGAAAAGTATCTGTGTGTGATTGAGTATTTTGGAAAGAGTTAAGGGAAAGAGAGCAGCAAGTTTAACAATTGCTCAGCCCTCCGAGAGAAATTAAGAAATAGAAAGCTAAAAATGGCCTAAAGTTGAACTGAAAACAATTTTTCAGTGAATGAGTTGAAGATAAATTGTAGGTCAATGAGAATGTGTAAAAACTGAATTTGTAGCTGTTACTTGATGCCTACTCTTATGGTTTTTATTCTTAGCTAACATCTACATTTTTCCACGTGTTAACAAAGAATGGAGAAGTATACAACAATACAACCCACAAAAGGTGCTTGTTTGTATAGGCTCACATCTACTTACCCATTCTTACCCCGGGTTCGGGGGGGTGCTGGCAAGCCCCCCAGGCCGGCTGCGACCTTTTAAAACACCCGCGCCGCTTCGCAGCTGTCTCCTGAAGCCGAACGCTAAAGCCAAACTTCCGCGTTCGGCTTCGGGAGACAGCTGCGAAGCGGCGCGGGTGTTTTAAAAGGTCGCAGCCGGCCTGGGGGGCTTCCCAGCAACCTCCCGAACCGAACCCGGGGTTCAGCAAAATTTTGCCTCTTCTTACAAACTTTGTTCGAGTTACGAATCGGCGTTCAGGAGGCTTCTGGGAAGCCCCGCCGCCCGGCTGTCACCTTTTAAAACAGCCGCGCAGCTTCCCAGCAGTCTCCGAACGCCGGTTCGTAACTCGAAAAAAGTTTGTAAGAAGAGGCAACATTTTTCTGAACCCCGGGTTCGTATCACGAGTTGTTCTTAAGATGAGGGGTTCGTATCTTGAGGTACCACTGTATATTGTCTGTAATAATATGTAATATGTTCTTTTCAGTAGATACCTTAAAATATGTTCACCCATAGTGAGACAAAATAAAAATAGCTCAGCCAGATGGTTCAAAAGATGTTTTTAAAAGAGAACCAGTGAAAGGAGACCAAAGAAAATGGAATTACAATATTAATCAAAGGCAAATATCCAGGTAAACAAGAATTGGCCAAGGATAAAAGATAGCCCTAAACATTGTCTCATAGCTATATCAGATCTTTTTCAGAATGAAAGCCAGTGGATGATTAGAAAAGTAAAATTATAGTTCCTATAATACCAAAGTGAGGTACTTTGGTATTATAGTGAGGACAATGAGAAAAAGAAAGATAGGCGGAAGCTAATGTATAGAAATTCATGGTTTTGACAAGCACTTGGAAATTGCAACAGGTTCAATGTAGAGTTGTAAAACATAAAATGTAGTTTTCTTCAAGAGTCAGTATATTGCCCCTAACAATCTCAGACCTCATACTACAGGGAGGCTCTATTATAATTCGTTGCGGCCAATTTGCCATGGCCAACTTGCTGCAGGACAACTCATCATGGCCAACTCACCATGGGACAATTTGTTGTGAGACAAAAATTGCACTAATATCAAATTAATGGTGGAATAGAATCATTAAAGAAATGATGCAAAAGGAGGGAAATGTGAATGACAAAGATTAGCATATTTGTATATATTTTAATAATTAATTTGAATAGTTAAATTGTCCTCAGTGAGTTGTTCCACAGCAAGTTGGCTGTGGTTAGTTGTCCCATTTCATGTTAGGAATACTCCTTTTTCAATCCAAAGAAATTGACTCTTACATCAGTTTGCATGTCTACAGTTAGCACTTTGCATTGATCACCAACATTACACAATGAGTATCTACAGCCTTTCTCCAGAACCACTGAAATTCATATAGTGAAATATAGTGCAAAACAATAGTCTAATAATAGTTGTACTGTACTGTGATTGAAAGTCAATCTAAAGGATATTTCAAACATATTCTTATTACTTGAATAGGACATTAAAAATGACATAATACAGTATATTTTACAGCTACTAAGTATTTTATGCACTAGAAGTGCAGTGGTTCTGTCAACTGCCTTCTGTGTATTTCCCCCCTCCCCCATCTGGAAATTGATCTTGCCAAAGGGTTCAAATGTTCAGTCCAGAAAGCTGAAACTTAAACACAAGAGGAGAAAGAAAGCTAGTTACTATGGGGACCAAAAACTTGGCAGCATATTACAGATCTTCAGACAGAATAATAGAGATTGGGGAAGGGGGAGTGATACTTCTGAATGTGGGTGAAACTGATAAGTAGATAAGAGGATAATTCAAACCTCTTAAAACCAAAACAAACCAGGAAGAAGAGTGTTGCACAGGGCGTCAATTTCTATTCATCTCAGTTAAAGCTCACTTCTGTTATAGCTCCTTCCATAGTTGAACTGTTTAGTTCATTCCCTTCTATAATGATCTGCATTAGGAAGGATAGGAAAAGAGACAAAGAAAATGAATAAAATGTAAATGTTTGGCTGAAAGTTAACAAAAACAGCCTGTGAGTTTTTCCTCTCCTCTTATATTAGGCATTCTTTTATAGGAAGTAAAATGGTCCACAAGAAAACACTCTTCCCATTTAAGTAACAAAAGCAGCATTGGGATCCACTGAAATATTAATTTCTTTGGAAAATCCATGCAAGACCACAATGCACATAGAAAGGGAGCAGAGTTTGAGCTGCATCAGAGTGATGCTGAACCACTGGAGGATCAGGCAAATGGCAAATCCTGCATTGTGTCACAAGCTTTACATCTTTTACATGTCTGTATGCGACAATATCTTCTTGTTCTTCACTTCTGGTACTTATGGTACTTCACTTATCATGAAATATCAGAGGTATTTCAAGAGAAGAGTACTCCACTCCTCTGCTTATGATAGAATACCTTATGCCACCAGTCTTGAAATTTTGGGCTTGGACAACCTTGAACTTCGCTGCCTATGGTCTGACCAATAGTTCACAAAATTATCTGCTACAACACCCTACCTGTCAATGACTACTTCAGCTTCAACTGCAATAATATATGGGTAAACAATAGATACAAACTCAAGATAAACTGCTCCAAACACAATTGCAGAAAATACGATTTCAGCAATAGAGTGGTCAATGCCTGGAATGCTCTACCTGACTCCATTGTTACTTTCCCCATAGCTTCAACCTTAAACTGTCCACCATGGACTTTACACCATTCCTAAGAGGTCTATAAGGAGTGGGTGGGTGTATAAGTGCATCAACATGCCTACCATATCTGTCCCCATTTATTTCTACTCATTTAATGTGCTCTTGTCCATGTTTATACTTTACACCTCACATATTTCAAACATTTGACAAACTAACTAAATTAAATAAAAATAAATTATCAGGCATGCTGAAAAGAGATGGAGCATGTGGAAGTATGGTGCAACATTATTTTCTCCATGTGAATGAAAGAATTGGATCATGGAGGCAAGTATGTGTTCCCAGACTTACTACCCCACAACCCTATAATATTTCTAGGTGATAAATCAGAAAGTTCAATTTTAACACACAACATTAGTAAATAAATATTATTTAATATCAATCCCTAACAACCAAGAGGCTTTAATCTAGTCTCTACTGCAGGTTGTCCTATTTTGTAAACATAATGCAGAGTCTTCCAGAATCTCACTATAGAAACCACAGGCAATTATGACATCAAAGTATATAGCCATATTTTCCTTGGCAACTCAGAATACAGGGCCAACTAGGATTAAATAGGTTACTCACTTGTTTCTCTGCTTGCACATAACAATAGTATGTTTTTTTCCTTCCCCTCCCCATGTTTCCTTCTTTGCATTATTTTTTTACTTCACCTAAGATAGAGTTAAGTGTTGTATACTAAGAGAGCATTAATATATTATGTTGAGTGTGTGTGTGTGTGTGTGTATGAACAGAAATTAATTAATGTGGTGTTCAGTTGCTTATTTCCACAGAATCCAGCTGTGTTATTTCTCCATTCAGTTTGGCAACCTACAGTCTCTTTAGCAACAACCAAGAGATGCAACAAATGCTAGTGTTTTTCCCCTTGCTTTTATTCTGAAGAAACTGCATACACCCAGAGAGAATAAATAAGCACATTTAAGATGATAGCTATACAAATGATGACTCATTTAGTGTCTGTCTGAAGTATGAAAACTTTTCTTTAGTTATGTTTCATATTTCTTAACTTCCGGTCTCCTGGCAGTGTATAATATAAAAATAATAATTAAAGTATTAAAAAAAATCTTATTGCCACCATAGTGCCTATGCAGGAGGTAATTCAGTATAAGATAAACTTTCTTGATGGGAAGTTAATAGTATAGTATAGTATAGTATAGTATAGTATAGTATAGTATAGTATAGTATGGTATGGTATGGTATGGTATGGTATGGTATGGTATGGTATGGTATGGTATGGTATGGTATGGTATGGTATGGTATAGTACGTCCTTCACCATGAAAAGAAGATTCTGTATGAAGGTTTCCTTTCTGTGTAACAAGAAATAAAACAGCAATTAAATACCTTGTAATTCCATCTAAGTGTAGCTTATTCTATAGGTAGACCTTGCTTAATAAATGTTTGTTTTACAACCATTCAAATTTATTACTGCTACAAAATGGATGTTTTGTGACCTGCAAAATACCCCCCAACCATTGTAAATAGTTATGCCACCCCCAAAATATGACAGCATATCAGGCAGGTCAAATTTATGATCCTTTGTAGTGTCCCACATTCACATGACTGTGATTCACAACGTTTTTGCCACTTTCCAGCAACAAAACGCCCTCTCAATGCCGAACTGCACCTGGCAGAAGACATTTTCCTGGTTCAAGATTGCCACACTGTATGGAAGAGTGGGAGGAGGTTGGAACGTATTATAGACACAACGTAGAGCTTTCTCGTGAGAACCAACATCATCTTCTGGGTGATGGAGAAAGGAGGAGACGAATACCTGAGAAGCCCAACAATTAACCTAATTGGCCAATGCAATTAATGAAACTGAGGGGAAGGGGTCATTACTTTATTTATTTATTTAGTCCAATACGTAATACACATTGAAGAGAATAGATATGTAGTAATATAACTAAAGAAATGAATAGAAGAAAAGATATAAAAGTATAGGTGAACAAATTTGAAAGGAAGAAAAGATAAATGAGATAAGAAGAGACAATTGGACAGGGGACGGAAGGCACACTGGTGCACTTATGCATGCCCCTTACTGACCTCTAAAGAACCTGGAGAGGTCAATCGTGGATAGTCTAAGGCAAAAATATTGGGGGTTAGGGGTTGACACTACTGAGTCAGATAATGAGTTCCATGCTTTGACAATTCGGTTGCTGAAGTCATATTTCTTACAGTCAAGTTTGGAGCGGTTAATATTAAGTTTGAATCTGTTGCGTGCTCTTGTGTTGTTGTGATTGAAGCTGAAGTAGTCATTGACAGGTAGAACTTTGTAGCATATGATCTTGTGGGCAATACTTAGATCGTGTTTTAGGCATTGTAGTTCTAAGCTATACTGTAATCATGGGGGGGGGGGGTCAGAGTTGGCTTTCCTTCAAGTGTACTGATATGATTCACTCAATAAAATTCTTTGAGGAAGTCCTTGCCTGAGATTTTCTGATTTGCTTGGGTTCATTAGTCAGAACCTTTACATGCCCATTTAAAATGAATGTGCTGGCTTAAAAATTCTACTTAGGGCTACTTTCTGTATAGATAAGTGTCATTTTAAACTGATCTGGCATTGTTAGTGTTGGATCTCAGCTCTTTGGTGTTAAAAATGATATTCTGTCTTTGAAGAGGCAGAACAAACGTCTCCCTTATTACTCTGTAACCAATATATGTAAGGTTAGAGGGTGGTGCCGTAAGGCCAAAGACTGCAATTTCCAGTCCTGGCATCTCTCATTTTGGAAATTAACTTCTGAATAATTGAGGGGGAGGTCATGTAGTTATATTCCTGGATTAACATATTGCTACATCAACAGACATTAAGATTAATGACAATACAAGTTATTAACTGATTAAATTAATTTAATGTTCAGGCTGATTCTCTTGTGCTGTTTATGTATGTCTTCTACTTCAAAAGTCCTTTATCCATTTGTGATTTCAATAAATCATTAAGCAGTTTACACTCTTGAAAAGGATACTGCTGACAAAATGGAAATCTGTGCAGAATGTGGTCATTGGTGGGACTATACCATCTTTAGTGCAAAACATCTGGAGGGTACTTGCTAACCTAGCTCTAAGATGCAGAACGAATGTAACTTCTGCTAAATAAGCAGATAAGTAAAGGAACCCATAAATACACCTTGCAGAAACCTCATTAGATGGTATTATTGTGCCTGTATCCCGTAGCAGTCATCCTTTGCCTTTAAGTCAATAAGCTGCTGTATGCAATGATATAATGGAAGCACAAGTAAGAAAGGTTCTCAGTGACAAGGAGGCTTTATAGATTGAGGGGTTCCCATGGCAATCTTCAAGGATGCAGATATTGTCCCTCACCGCAAATAAACATTTTGAACATAAAAATATCAGTCTTTAGGGGAAAATATAGAATCACTCAAAATGAGAAGACTTAGTCATTCACATGTTCAGAGTAGGCAATGCAGTACACAATAAGTTATACGTGTGCCTTAGCATGTCCATGTGATATCTTTGCTATGAACCTTGTATTGGTCACTGGTGCATTGAACAGATGCCATTGAAGGTACTAATGTGATCTATAAAGCCCTCATGGTAAAAAAAAACCAAACAAACAAACCCTGGTTATCTGAAGGAATCACTTACCTCTCTGTATCTCTGCCTGCCTGTAAGATCTAGCAGTATGGGCATGTTCTAGGTCCCATTCATTACTAAGTCCCAATATCATTTAATGGATCTAAGGAAGTATGGCTTGTGTCAGGTTTCCAAGTAATAACTCTGTAGAAAGCAGAACTCTGAGGCAGGCAAGTTCATCAAATAATTTTATTGCAGATAACATATTGGCACAAACTAGTGCAAACCGATTCTGAAAGTTGCCATGGTTTTCACCTGATTAAAAAGTGATAGTTCCCCTTTTCCCCAAACAATCAGTCATATTGTGACCTATTGAGTGAATGATAAGTTTTTAGGATCTTTTAAAGTCTTTTAATCGTAATTAATTGGATCAAATTGTTTTACTATGTATTCTATGTTTGTTGTGAGCCGCCCCGAGTCCACAGAGAAGGGCGGCATACAAATCAAATCAAATCAAATAAATAAATACATCCATCATCCATCCATCCATCCATCCATACATACATCCATCCATCCATACATACATACATACATACATACATACATACATACTGTCAAATCAAGGTCCTGGCTCCTCCTCTCCCCAGCCACAGCTGTTGGAATGTCCTTGGTTCCACAGTAAACTATTTTGTTTTGACTACAAACTATCTAACTATGCCCCCCTCCCTTTCCCTTCTTTGCACTATGGCAACCCTGAAGCCTTCAAAATGGGCCCAGTCAGGTTCACTTCAGAGTTGACACTCTCTCTATCATGACACCTATTCTCTGGAATAGAATCCCTCCATAAGTTAGCATTGTTGATCCTGACATCATCTAAGCAAGTCTCAAGGACCTGGTGATTCATTCAAATCCTGGGAGCTTATGTTACTTTGTTTTCTATTTTGGGTCATTGTATCGTATCCATTTTGGTTTCATTTATTTTTGTTCTGGTTTACTAATGTTCTTCAGTGGTTGCTTTATTGTAACTTGCCCAGAGTCAACCAAGTTGGTGGCTTCATCAATGTCACAAAATGAAATAAAATGAAATATTTAAAACACACAAAAAGCTGTAGTGATATAATATTGTGTCTAAAATATCTGGGCTATAGACCAGAAAACCATATAATGTAAGTCTCTGCTGATATCTAGGGTATATTCAGGTGTTTGCAGTCTGGTCATAACAAATTATGCATATCCCATGAGCAAATTATATGAAAGGCTCAATCCAAAGCAATGATAACTTGGTTATAGTCAAGAGAGCTTTTTTCAGATACCACACATTATGCTGCAGCTGGAGATTCTCATGTTTTTTCCATTCATTTTCTTAAAAGAATTTTTATTATGGCTGATTAGACCTATTTCACTTGGGTTAGAACTGGATGCTTTTTCTCATGCAACCTTTGAAGCTCTTGTTACTATCAGCATACTTCCCCTTTTCTTTCAGTCTGAACAATGTTTCCAGGAAGATATTTCTTTGTAGGTTAATATGGTTCTCATCTGAGTAATTGATAACAGATTTTAAATGTTTTTTAATCGAGACTTCAAGCACATGGCTGCAGTGATTAAATCTCAGCAGCTTGGAATGTCTTCCTTCATTAAAAACAGAGAGGAGGAAGATGTTAAAAGCACATTTCTGAGGTAGAAAAAAACATGCATAATAATATCAAGATAAAGTGTGGCTACAATCTTGAGATTAAAGAGAAAGGTCATTCCATGACCCACTACAACAATTCTTTAAAATCTTTGTAGAAAACATTGAGTTAACTTTGTCACCATTTTTTAAGACCATAAGGGCTGAAAAAGTGGAGGATTTGAGCACCAAGTCTCAGGTCATACATTCTGCGGGTGTATGAAAAAAAACCTATTTAAAAACCTGACAGCAATACCTCTTATTTCCTATGCAGATGGTCAGTATGATTCAAATCATTCATGAGAATACTGTACTTGGCTTGCATAAACTTTCCTCCTTTAAAAAAATGTTGTGGGAGGGAATCACTTAAATTGCATCTCTAGACAATCAGGCACAATTTATGAATGCTGTATAAAATATTACATAGTATCAATGTTATTGTTATTGTGAAAGGTTGTTTATTTTTAAATCCCCAACTATTAATATCCATAGATTTCCAAAATATTTAGTGAGTATATGAAGTTCATAATGTAAGCATTTCAAATCTGTTATAATTATGTCATTCTAATATGCTCTTTTGGCTATGTGCTTTCTAAATATATACCCTTTTTGTGCAGATTGTTTGGTTTGAAAATAACAGAGCCACACACTGCCCTCTGTATCCATATTGCATTAATCTCTCAAGCCACGATATTTTTCAGAGTATAAGACACACCTTACCCCCCCCCCCTAAAACCTGAAAATGTGGGTGTGTTTTATACTCAGAATGTGCCTTTTTTTTTGAAGCTCCCTCCCCAGCCCTAATGAGGTGCTAATGATGTTCTTGACTTGCAGGATTTTTTCATTGCTACTCCTACCCTCAAAACGTCGCTACAGAGCACTGCACACCAAGACAACTAGACACAAGAACAGTTTTTTTCCGAACGCCATCACTCTACTAAACAAATAATTCCCTCAACACTGTCAGACTTTCTACTAAATCTGCACTTCTATTCTACTAGTTTTTCTCATCATTCCTTTCACCCATTTCCTCCCATGTTGACTGTATGACTGTAACTTGTTGCTTATATCCTAAGATTTTTATTGATATTGCTTCTTCATTGCTTATTTGACCCCTATGACAATCATTAAGTGTTGTACCATATGATTCTTGACAAATGTATATTTTATTTTATGTACTCTGAGAGCATATGCACCAAGACAAATTCCTTGTGTGTCCAATCACACTTGGCCAATAAAAATTCTATTCTATTCTATTCTATTCAAAGAAGTGTTTTTCCCTGGTCCTAAGTCTTTGCAGACATGTCTTCCCTCCAAAGAAGATTTTCCCCCCAGCTCTAACGGGATAAAATTATGTACTGAATCTGACCAGACTAAGGACACTAGCCAGATGAATACCCAGTAGGTAGATTTTTTCCCCCTACTTTCCTCCCCACAAACTATAACTAATCTTATACTCTGGTACGTCTTATGCTCCAAAAAATAAGGGCAACAGGGATGGTATTCCCTTACCTTCTCTACTGGTTTGCAAATGTGACCATGCTTTGCTCATGCACTTCGCTCGCACACGCCTTGTCCATTCATGTGCTAAGCCTCCTGCGCATGCAGACCTAAAATATGTGACGTGCTTACATCCAGGTGGCCCGCAGTCAGTGCTACCAGTTCACCCAATCCAGATAGAACCAGAGGACTACCATCACTGACTGGCCCCAATGTTTCAATGTCAGCTTTTGATTTTGCTATATTCCTTGGAAGGATTCACTTTCACTGAATATGTTGCAGTGGAGTTTAGGTATTAATCTCTCTGAAATGTTTTAATTTGAGTGTCCTACTGAGCAAAGGAATGTCCGCAGTGCTTTAAATGGCTCTTACTATTGCATAATTTTGTGATTCTGGATTTTCTTTTTTTTGTTGTTTACTGAACTCATGGATTTTCATTTTAGAGTTTTGACTCCAAGTTTATATAGCATATTGTCTCCAGAATTTGAAGTTCATAGCCAGAGAGATGGCTGAAAAGGATTTCAAGTGGACAAGGCCTCAGTAGCCTATGTAACCATTCCACATGACCCATAAAGATAGACTAAACTATGCCAAGTTTTAAAAGTATAGAAAAGTAATACTAGAAAAAAGTTGAAATTGGCCTTTCATATTTTGTTCAGAATTTAGGCTGCCTGAGTTCAGAGGTTTACTTGCCCAGGCATCAAGTTTCATGTATTTCTCACAGCATGCTCCTATTGTGTTTCAAGTTGATAGAATAGCCTAAAGCCTCTTGTGATACTAGATTAGGGACTGCCATTCAAAAGAGAAAAAAAGCTAAAGGGGGGGACGGAGCATGTAGAGTGTGGAATTTCCTGGCCTTGAACATTACTGAATTAACTCTTTGGTTCCTGGACAATGTCTTTCTTATCACTTTGCAAAAGAAAATTAAGAGTTTCCCGGAGGGAAAGTAAAAACAAAACCATAAGGCCACAAATACATAATAAAATGCTGGAATTCATTTATTGTTCAGACATCTAGAAGTAATTCAGCAGACATCCTGTAGATGGCACAAAGAAACCTTGTATTCGGTTCATAGAAATTACCAAAGATCATTAAAAGCTGTAGCTTTCCCAGGACAAGAAAACTAGGTACAGATGTTGAATGTTGACATACATCTTAGTAAAAAGCAACAGAAGTTGAGGCAATAGCCTGTTAGTTTCATATACCTATTCACATTTTTCTAATCCTTCAAAGAACAATTATGATCACTGAGAAGTAAGATTGCAATAAAGCAAGCAACAGATGTGTCTGAAAATTTATCCAGCAATTTAATTTTTTTTTTAATGAAGGTTTTGTGGTAAGGCAAAACTATTTTTATTCCGGTTTGAAAGCTAACAGCCTTATTGATACGTTCTGGGTTTAGTTCCACTTTCTACTAAATCTGCACTTCTATTCTACTAGTTTTTCTCATAATTCCTATCACCCATTCCCTCCCATGTTGACTGTATGACTGTAACTTGTTGCTTATATCCTAAGATTTTTATTAATATTGTTTCTTCATTGCTTATTTGACCCCTATGACAATCATTAAGTGTCGTACCACATGATTCTTGACAAATGTATATTTTATTTTATGTACACTGAGAGCATATGCACCAAGACAAATTCCTTGTGTGTCCAATCACACTTGGCCAATAAAATTCTATTCTATTCTATTCTATTCTATTCTATTCTTTTAGTCCTATTTAGTGACTGATCGTTTTGAACAGGAATATCCAGAGATGTTCCAATACCCAGGTGCATCAAAACATACAAGCAACCAGTTTAGCTGTGACTAAAAGACCACTGGCAGATGTGGATAGAGGTAAAGAGTTTTCTCAGTAGACATCAATTCTTGATGACAGCATAACTAAATAAATGTTGTTTTCTTGGAAACTCTATGGAAGAAATATGCCATTGCCTCTTCCAGAACTTTTTTTTTCTTTCCAGTATAACCTCTAGTGCTGCAGTTTTCCATACTACAACTGAGAAGGTCCAATTCTGCTTAGTTTTTTTCAAGATCAGGTAAGAAATGCTAATGCTGAGAAATATCTATTTAGACCAGGGGCATCAAACTCTATTTCACTGACGGCCACATCAGGGTTGTGTTAGGCCTTGTGGGGGTTGGGAGGTGTGCCATCATTCATGCCTGCGGGATATGTGTTCTGCCAGCAAAAATGGAGCTCAGAGGGGCTGTGTGTGGCCATTCTGAGCTCCATTTTTAATTGGCAGCGGCACTGCAGGCTGGTTCTTTGCTGTTTCCAGGGTGGTCCCACAGGCCAGATATATATATCACACAGTCCTTGCGTTTGACATGCCTATTTACCAGTTGCGGCCCTATTTGGACAGGGAGTCACTGCTCACAGTCGCTCATGTCCTCATCACCTCGAGGTTTGATTACTGCAACGCTCTCTACATGGGGCTACCTCTGAAAAGTGTTCAGAAACTTCAGATCGTGCAGAACGCGGCCGCGAGAGCCATCGTGGGGCTTCCTAGATTCGCCCACGTTTCTGCAACACTCCGTGGCCTGCATTGGCTGCCGATCAGTTTCCGTTCACAATTCAAAGTGTTGGTTATGACCTTTAAAGCCCTGCATGGCATTGGACCAGAGTACCTCTGGAACCGCCTGCTACCGCACGAATCCCAGCGACCGATAAGAAGACCACAGAGTTGGCCTTCTCCGGGTCCCGTCGTCCAAACAATGTCATTTGGCGGGCCCCAGTGAAAGAGCCTTCTCTGTGGCAGTCCCGGCCCTCTGGAATCAACTCCCCCGGAGATTAGAACTGCCCCCACACTCCTTGTCTTTCATAAATTACTCAAGACCCATCTATACCGCCAGGCATGGGGGAGTTGAGACACCTTTCCCCCAGGCTTTTTTATATTTATGTTTGGGTATGTATATGTTGTTTGCTTTTTTAAATATGATAGGGTTTTATGTGCTTTTTAATATTAGATTTCTTTCGCTGGGATATTGTTTTTATTATTGTTGTGAGCCGCCCTGAGTCTTCGGAGAGGGGCGGCATACAAATGTAATAAATTGAATTGAATTGAATTAGAAATACCTCGCATCAACTGCAGTGTGAATTTTCCTCTCCCATTTATTCTAACCATTATTTCAAATTATACTAGCCAATTGCAAGCAACTTCTAAACAGAACGCTCTCTGATTATCAGAGTAACTGAAAATATGAGCACTTACCCAAAGTTGGAAGAATCATATAATTGAGAATCAGGGTTTATTTCTGCCCCTCACAGCTTCAGCATAACATATCTCTCTGAGAATAGTTGGTTCTTCTTACCTAATCAGACAGTTTCCAAAATGTTTACATACGGTTATCCAACATTCCTGTTGGATTGGAATTATATATAAGCCTCCAGTAAATCAATTAATTTGTACAGATGACAGTGCATATCTTATGGAAAACATGTGGGGAGATAGTGCAAGCAAGTCACATCTATATGTTCAATAAGATATTACAAACCTGTTGGAAAGGCAATTTAAGTGAAAGCCAAGAATTGTTTTAGGGGAAGGGGAGTTATTTCAAACTTTTGAGGCAAGCTTGGAATAAAAAGACAATTAAAGAACAGCTGATTTAATGAGTCATGTTAAAATCATGGCAGTTTACATGAAAACTTGAAAAAAACACACAACTGCTTTAAAGAACTGCTGAATCCACGTCTTTGTGAATCCCATAGTGCTCCTCCAAATAACTTTGACAGTATGTACAGTTTTAAACAATAATCTGACTCTTTTGACCACAGCATCCTTTGAAAGTATTGTCCCAAACAATGAATTCAAAAAGGGGATGCATACTTTCCCACTTGGCTTTTCTTCTTCTTTATTTGTTGATACGATTGCTATAATTAGGAAAAATTTAGGTGCAAATCATAAATACACTCATACACAGATAGAGATAGAAATTTGATCCAGAATTTCTGTTTAAACCATAAAGCATTATACTCAACTTACACAAATACATGAAGCAGTTTATCACAAGACACATAATGAACCTGTACTTATTCTGAAGAATACAATCTCAATGTGATAATGAAATATCCAGAACCAGAACTACTATGCATGAATACTGATATTTTATTTATTTTTATTTATTTTATTTTGTCAAGTACATATTGGTGGTATACAAAGATATAACAATGTTGATATACATGATACTAATAAGAGAGAACATTAGGGCAGGAGACGGGGAAATGTTTTAATGAGTTTGAGCTATGGTAAAGTTCTTATTAAGCTTTACCGTGTTGCAAAAGGCCTTTTCTACATGGCTGTTAGTTCCTACACCTCAAAGTCTAGCCTAAATAATATCTCACTTTTACATATTTGCAATGGTGGGCTACTGCCCGGACGTGGGGGGGATGCAGTGGGGTAGTGAAAATGGAGCTTAACCCCAGAGCACCCAATTTGCACTAAAAGATGTTGAAAGAAAATGCAGGGTGTCCTGCATAAACCATGCCTACAGTGTGGTAGTAAAAAAATTGGTAGCCCTTCACTGCATATTTGGTACTGTACATTTGATCCACCCTAAAGTACAAGGTATAGTGGCCACTTTAACCTTGACATGAAAGAAAGCAGGGGTAGCACTTGGCAGAAAAGAGTTACAGAGAGCAAAATTATAACAATTTTTAATTCTAAACGTGTATCTCTTTTAGCCTTTCAACATGATCATTTTTGGTATGTTGTGTCAGCATTCCAGAACAGGTGGGCATATCTGAAGGCATATTACACATATATAGCTGTTTTTAATCCTGGGACACAGCTAATTTATGTGTATCAGTCACTTGTATTTGACATTCAATGAAATCTTGCTTCTGTCATAGTAATTCAATACAATTCTCACCATGTCTAGGACTGAAAACAATTGTGTTATCACATACTGCACTGATGTTACTCCTATAACATGCTAAAACTCCCATAAAATGATAGAGTTGATTTAAGTATCACAACTTTCTCTGAATAGTCTCTTAAACTATTCTTCTTTCACATAATTAAGGGCTTTCTTGTCCACATGAGTTGTTTGCTAAAATTATTCAGATTCAGTATAATTCATTATCCAAATTATTCAGATTCTCTCTCTCTCTCTCTCTCTCCCTCCCTCCCTCTCCCTCTCTCTCTCCCTCCCTCTTTCCTCTCTCTCTCTCTCTCTTACACATACACACCTGCATGTGAAATTTTCATTCAATCTCTCTATTGCTAAGGAAGCTGCAAAGATATCTTTGAAAATCCTTTTAAAGATTAAACAAAGCAGAAAAAAGATCCCTCCATCTCTCATACATTTTTAAAATGTACAATTCCCTAATTCCTATATACATTTTTTTACTCCTGTTTTATTTAGGGAAGGATGATATATAACTATATTTTTCCTATAAGTAGTGTTCATCCATCCCTCCCTCCCTCCCTCCCTCCCTCCATCCATCCATCTGCACTCAGCCAATGCTTTCCGGGGAAAGTCAACCTTGATTGATATCTGGATAGGAGACTCCCAAGAAATCAGATGAGAAGTTGAGAAAATATTGCAGATGAAGGCAATCGCCTTCTGTACATTGATTTTTGTACTAAGAAATTGCCCAACAGATATCATTGATATCACTATGTGATTATGAAGATTAGAGTTCAACTCCAGGCTAGGGAGTTCAATTCCTATATCTGGGATAAAAACACTTTCTCCCTCTTTTCTTTTAACTTTATGAAAACTAGGGAGGGTCATCTTTTCTTTTATGTACACTGAGACCAAATTCCTTGTGTGTCCAATCACACTTGGCCAATAAAAAAATTCTATCCTATCCTATTCTATTCTATTCCTTTGCTCAGGACGCAGGTCTCTTTTATTTGATCATTACCTTCACATCAGCATTTCCTTCTGTCCTTTGAGTTCCATTTGTCCTCTAGAGTCTCTGATCTTACAATATGTGATAAAGATTTTTAATTCTTATGACCCAGTGTGAGAATTTTTGGGAAAGGATGCAGCCTTTAGCATGTATGACTTCTGACCTCATGATATTATGGAAACAAAGAATGGAGGATTTATCTATTTTCTTGTAAATCACTTTCTCTGACATAGAGTATTGGGGGCAACATATCTTATGAGCTGTTGGGAAGATACGATAGGGTCACATAAACTTTAGAGACTTCCTATGGAAAGCAGTGGCATCCAACCCACAGTACTTAGTATTTGTGTATGTACCTGATTATATGTGAACATTTTATGACTCAAATTTAATATCATAATTTCTTCTGAAATAATTAATGATTGTTTACCAAGAATCAAAAATCTGCAGTTAATGGAATATTTCCCGGCTCATTTGTCAACTCATAATCTAATGCAAATCCTAGAATGAAAAAAAAATTATTTGGGCTTTATGCTTAATTATATCTTACTAAACTAAGGTTTGATGATGTGCCACATACATCTTTTAGTTTCAATAACTGTAAAATTATGGTAGTTAAGACACATAACTTTGGATTTTTATTCTGCAAAATTAAGAGCAGAATAAAGGATAGAGCTATGTTTCAGTTACCATTAGAATAGGAGAAAGATTCATACGTATTGTCATTTTGATTATCAACTAATTAAAATGTTTCTGGTTCACATATGTTCTGATTACCAAGACATACTATACTATACTGTCATGCTATACATACCATTTATTTCACCTATTTTAAACACAAAATGTATACCATATTTTTCGGTGTATAAGATGCACCTTTTTGATGCAAAAAAGTGTGTCAAAAACTGGGTGCGTCTTATACACCGAATGTTGCATGGGGTGGGGGGAGTTGGGTGGCAGTTAGGAGTGGCGGCAGCAGCCTTTCTTGACTGGAGGCTGGCAGCTTGGCCCCGGGGATGGGCAGGCCGTTCGGAGGAGAGGGCTCTAGTTTCGGAATTCAAGAGCTTCCCTCCCCCCATGAAGCTGAAAAGGGCGGCGGTCAGCAGCTGCCACCTCTCCCAGCTCCTGCCACAGCTTGCTCACCCAAGCCGCTTTTCAGCCTTTCAGAGGAGAGCATGCCAGCTTCGGAATTTGTGAGCTTCCCTCCCCAAGAAGCTGAAAAGGGTTGCAGTCAGCAGCGGCAGCCTTTCTCAGGTGGAAATTGCAGGCTACACTGAACCTTATATTGGGTGGGGGGATGTGGGCAGTGATCAACAGTGACCCGCCAGCCTCCAGCCGAGAAAGACTGCCACCCCCACTACTGACCGCCGCCCATGTCTCCCCATCCAATGCAACATTCGGTGTAACCTGGGATTTTCACCTGAGAAAGGCTGTCGCTGACTGCCTCCCTTTTCAGCTTTGTGGGGAGGGAAGCTCACAAATTGCAAAGCTGGTGCTGTCTCCTCTGAAAGCCCAGCTCCCAACAACATGAGGCCAGTGAGGATGAGAGCTCTGCCCCTTCAGGGCCTATTCGCCGCAATTTCCCCATTCACAAGAGATAGGAGCTGGGCAGAGAAGGAGGGAAGAAGCAACAGCAGGCGGTAGCCCAACAATCTCAACATCTGGCCCCTTTCCCCCCTGGCTCCTCTTCCTCGCCGCCCATTGTCATTTTCACCCAGCATCGGGGTGGATCTGAAGCAAACCAACCCATTTGGTTCTGAGAAGAAATAAGAAAGGAAGGAGAATAAATGAAGAGGGAGAGAAGCTTTCACCTCGGCTGCTGAATGCAGGGCTGTAATTGTATATGATTCTATCACTAGCCATTTCTGTGACTAAAGGAACAACTAACAAAATGAATTGTCCTCGTTTGTTTGAGTTAGGGGTTAGGAGTGCAAGCGTCTTCAAACCTGGCAAGTTTAAGGCTTGTGGACTTCAGTTCCCATTTCTGAGCTAGCATGACTGGTGGAGGAATTCTGGGAGTTGAAGTTCACAAGTCTTGAAGCTGTCAGGTTTGAAGTTTGTAAAACGTGTACATGGTTTTAAAAAGTATACCTGGTTGTAAAAAGTATTCTGCTACACTGGAATTTTATTTAAACAATATAATACTACACCATTTGGTTCAGAATGCTTTTTTCCTTGTTTTCCTCCTCTAAAATCTAGGTGCGTCTAATACACCGGTGCGTCTTATACACCAAAAATACAGTATTTACCAATTCATTATTGATTATAATTTCCCATGCCTAAGGTAAAAATCTAACTTAATGCACATTTAATACATACTGTATGTTCTTGATTACTGTCATCTGTTATTTATATGTTAATATTTCCATATTAGACAACGTTCATAAAAATACTTCAATGAAGCAGGTAATTCAAATAGGATTTACACTAGGGTTTTTTAAAATATATATATATAAAACATTGAAATAATGATAAAGTGACTGTGCCAGGCATCCCAGACCCTTCATGTGCTATTGTTTGGTGCAAAAAACCCCTATTCCCAGCGGCAAAAAAATGTACGGTCTCCAGAGTCATGCACACACACACCCTGGCATCACTCCACGCCCCCCCCCAGGGGGCCCCATATTTAGAACCACTGCTCTAAACAAAGCAGTAAGCTGCAAAATACAATTTCAAATAAGGTAAACAACTCTCCAATTTACTTTCCATTTTATAACACCTTATATTTAATCTATAGTTCTTCCTTCCAGTAGTGGATTGCTATTGGTTCACACCAGTTTTCTGAACCAGTAACAGAGGCACAGGAGACTCTGCCCACCTGCCCGGACATCATCAAAATAGCTCTGTGTGCCTGCACATGTCCGTTCCCGAACCAATAGCAAAGTGGAACCCACTAAGTGGAACCCACTACTACTACTTCCCTCCTACTGCACAGACTCTTACCATTGTTATTGTTGTTGTTGTTGTTGTTATTGTTATTGTTATTGTTATTGTTATTGTTATTGTTGTTGTTGTTGTTTATTAGATTTGTATGCCGCCCCTCTCTGAAGACTCGGGGCGGCTCACAACAGCAAAAACAGTACAAATCCAAAATTAAAACAATTTAAAACCCATTAATAAAAAAACAATCAAACATCTCATACAAACCATACATAAAGCGGAAACAGCCCAGGGGAATCAATTTCCCCATGCCTGATGACAGAGGTGGGTTTTAAGGAGTTTGCGAAAGGCAAGGAGGGTGGGGGCAGTCCTAATCTCCGGGAGGAGTTGATTCCGGAGGGTCGGGGCCACCACAGAGAAGGCTCTTCCCCTGGGTCCCTCCAGAACAACATTGTTTCATCGACGGGACCCGGAGAAGGCCAACTCTGTGGGACCTAACCAGTTGCTGGGATTCGTGCGGCAGAAGTCGGTCCCGGAGATATTCTGGTCCGATGCCATAAAGGGCTCTATAGGTCATAACCAACACTTTGAATTATGAACAGAAACTGATCAGCAACCAATGCAGACTGCGGAGTGTTGGTGTAACATGGGCATACCTGGGCAAGCCCATGATTGCTCTCACAGCTGCATTCTGCACGATCTGATGTTTCTGAACATTCTTCAAAGGTAGCCCCATGTAGAGAGCATTACAGTAGTCAAACCTCTAGGTGATAAGGGCTTGAGTGACTGTGAGCAGTGACTCCCAGTCCAGGTCGGGCGGCAACTGGTGCACCAGGCGAACCTGGGCAAATGCCCCCCTCGCCACAGCTGAAAGATGGTTCTCTAGTGTGAGCTGTGGATCGAGGAGGACACTTAAGTTGCAGACCCTCTCTGAGGGGGTCAATGATTCCCCCCCCCCCAGGGTAATGGTAATTTAAATGGTACTTAGTAGTCAAAGCAGATCTTGTCTGATATAAAATTATCATTTTAGGCAAGATATTAATTTTTAACAGAGAAATTCTCCCCGACAATATTTGTTGTATTTTCTCTCATCAAAATATGTCTTTTTAATGACATTCCATTATCAAACATTTTGAAGTAACATACAATTCACATTTCTTGTAATGATACCCAGATATTTTACTTTCTTCTCAAAACACATTCTGTTCATCAATTCTGCTTAACCCTCTATTTTCATGTTTTCGCTAACATCTTTATCTTCCGTTTATAGATATTAAAACCTGCTAATGTACCAAATTCTTTTAGTTAGTAGTTTTCCTGTTAATTATTGAATTCTATTTAAAGGATCTTAAAATCCAAATCACCTGCAAAAGCCATTAATATATTTTATCTTATGTTTCTATTCAGAGCAAAGATTGTGGGCATCCCTGTTTTGTTCCGTTTTGTATCTCAGGATGCTTTGTTAGATCTCCATCAACAATTATTTGTGCTTTCTGTGAAATACAAAAATTCTGATCAGTCCCACCCACACACTATTTCTATTGCTATGGCAATGCAGCTAAAGGCTAGCTTACTGTATGTTAATTTAATCACAAGTAAAATTAGTAATCAACATCATATCCACCAGCTACAAAAAATATCCATATACAACATTGCCTACTAATGTGCCAAATGTAGTTACAGTGGTACCTCTACTTAAGAACTTAATTCGTTCTGTGACCAGCTGCTTAAGTAGAACGGTTTGTAAGTAGAAGCAACTTTTCCCATAGGAATCAATGTAAAAGCAAATAATGCGTGCAAACCCATTAGGAAAGAAATAAAAGCTCAGAATTTGGGTGGGAGGAGGAGGAGGAAGAAGAGGAGGAAGATAGTCGCTGCAGAAGGAAGAAGGTGAGGTGAGGGTAATAAAAAAGATCCAAAACTTTAAGGCTTAAAAAAAAAAAGAGGGACTTTGATGTGGCGAGGAGGAGCATGCGCCTCCCATATACTTGGTGCAAGGCTGCCTCCCATACACTGCACCAGAGAAAGAAACCCAGGGGGTGAGAGGGGAGAAACCTCCCGCTCCTTTGACCGAATGGCAGCTCCTCCTGCTGCTGCTACTGGCTTCCTCTTCCTTCCCATGTTGAAGGCCTCCCCTCCCCTCTCCTCTTGCTCGCTCGCTGTGTAGCCAGCACCTTTCCTTCACTGTCGTAACTCTTTGGTTTGGCTGAAGCCGAGTTGATCTGCCCAGGGCAAAGTGCCCCCTTTTGCCTTTCTGCACCCAGATGCTTTGGGAGGCAACCTCGTGCTGGGTGTTTCGTAACAGCGAAGTGGTTTATTCCCTCTCCAAGTGCCCAGAGAAAGGAAAATGCTTCTTTCGCTCTGGACTGCCAAAGCCTCCTTAAGACTGCCAAAAGCTCCTCTGGCAGCCCAGAAAAGCCCAAGATGGCCGGGATTAAAGGGGGAATGGCAGGAAACTGGCTGGGCCTTCATGCTGCTCTCAGATTTCCTGGAAATTTTTTCTGGGCTCGGGTTCTTAAGTAGAAAATGGTTCTTGAGAAGAGGCAAAAAAATCTTGAACACCCAGTTCTTATCTAGAAAAGTTCTTAAGTAGAGGCGTTCTTAGGTAGAGGTACCACTGTACTTTCTAATTTGCAGTTCCTTGTGCAAGTTAGAAACAGAAGTAACATTTGAATTGGATGTTTGCTTATTTATTTTAGAAAATTTTTATTTCTGCCTACTCGCTCATGGTGACTCAAGGCAGGTAACATAGATATAAAACACCATATAAAAGAATTAAAAATAATAAAAAGAAAAATAATAAATTGATGACACTCTCTACCTTCCCACTCTAGCAACAACACACAATACACCAAGCCATTCTTCAGCTATTTGTGTAAGAGTGACAAACATAATCACTTCAAGATAGTGATCAATTATACTTTCCAACAACTGAATCATACTTTCCAACATGATCAACAGTGAGGAATTCTGGAAACTGTAGTTTAGGACTATCTGGACAGGAATAAGTTCCCCATCCTTTAACCTTGCAGTCTGTCATATTGTTAGACACCAATCTCAGATAATTAAACATAAAAATATTTTTAAAAGAAAGAGATATGAGATATGATGTTCCAGATTCAATTTTTTTTTACTCAAGAACATTCACTATAATGTTCCAGATTTGTCATATGGTGATAATGACATTGGTCCAGATTTTGGAGACCTTGAAACAGGGGTGGGCTACTACCCAGACAAGAGGGAACACAATGCGGTAGTGAAAATGGAGCTCCACCCCAGAGTACCCAATCGAAAGAAAATGCAGGGCATCCTGCATAAGCCACACCCACAGTATGGTAGTAAAAATTTTGGTAGCCTTGAAAATACCCTTTTTATTAGCAATCACAGCCTATCAAATAGAATATTCTGCAAAGATCAGATAGCTGCCACTCATACATTTTCCTCAAACGTTCATTTGTAAAAAATATAGTCTTTGTAAAGAACAGCACAGTAAACCTTTATCAAATAAAATCAAATTTTAACATGAGTCATTTGTAATGTATGTGTATTTCTTAACAAATTTCAAGAATAGTACTACCAGCTGTATTTTTCAAAAATTCATTTGATCCTTTAGAATTTTTTAAAAATGAGACTGCAACACTAAAATGAATGAAAAGAAAGCCTCAAATATTCCCACTATGAAATAGAGAATGAAAATTTCCAAAGCTCTGATTAGAATAGTTCTTTGATTCTCAGATAGTTCTAACAGGTATGCCTCCTGCACTTTGTTTGCCATTTTGAATGAAGTTGTTAAGAGTTCAGAAGAGTTTATTTTGAAATAGTTACATTTAAGTGCTGGGTTATATTTATAAAAAATACAGTAATGTAATTAGAATCAACTATCCTAGTGGTAAGATATGTAGATCTGTAAAGTGGTGACATCCGTCAGATAATCATTTTTTCTCATCTAAAATAAAGGCAATAAATCATTAGAAAGGCATTTCAAAAGGTACAAATCAAAGAGTTTTCTGAAGCACTATATTTATGTGCAAAAAGAAATGTCTGTCTTTGTAGACACACAATCCTCCATCTCAGGTTATGGAATACTAAAGAATCAAATCAGAAATCTGCAAGCTAAGCAGCACCCTTGCTGTCATAATGATCTCCAGGATAATGTCATAAAGCTGCAGCTGTGACGACCTATAGCTATTAAAATGAGGAGTAGTCAAAATTAATGATAGTTGATTAGAACAGAGATACATTGCCTTATTCATGTAGGAGTAAAGTTGAATCTATTTCAGAGCTCAATCCACAGTCATAGGTGGTTCTTCCATTTACTCCACCGCTCTTAGCCTTACCAAGTAGACCAGACAAATAGGACCAGAAAGTAAAAATTAAAAAACTTAAAAAAGAAAAAAAAGGGAATATGACCAGACGAGCTATTTCTACTTTATTGTAAGCCTACATTCAAGAATCTTGCAAATCTGAAAAAAAGAATTGTCCTGGTTTTCCCCCACCCTCGAAAGTTAGGGAGGGTCTCTCTTCCGAGTTTCTTGTTCCTCCCATTATCAAATTATGGATTATGATGTCTCTTAACTAACCATTCCCTAGGCCCAATCTCTCAAGGGCATCCCCTCTTACCCTTACAGCCTTTCGCTGAATTTAAACCCATAAGAAAACACATTAATTATTCACTAGTTTCCATGTTGTCACACACATTTGTACCAAAAATAACATGGGGTAATTATTTGTTAGTTTTTTACCCCTTTTCAGCCACAAAAGCTGAAGAAAGGGGTCCCTTTTGTATTTCCATAACATTGTTCTATAACAATAATGGCCTGAGATTTGGAGCCTGGCAGTATCTGGCCCAAAATCACACAGTGAGTTTCTGTGGATGAAGAAAGACTCAAAATGTTTTTTTCCTAGTTCAAGTCCAGTATATAATCGATATACAGTATAAATAAGAAGAAATCTTGGGGAGGGGGTATCTTTCCTACTGGTTTGTTTGTAACTGTGAATCAAATTCTGTTTTCATGATCCACCGGTTTCAAGTATTTTCAAAAATTGTTTTATTTGAATTCATTTCAGTTTATACATAAAAGAAGATGCACGTTATGAGGATTTATAATTATTTCTTTTCTAATGGTCAGAGAGATGGTATAACCTGTCAGCGACTTTCCTTTCTGACACATGTATACCAAGATTTAAACATACATCACATATTCTGTAACAAAACCTTTTCTCCTAAACTGGATCCCAGCTTGTATATTGATTTCTTATTCTAGCTTTTAAAAGCCAAGCTGTTCTGTTGAAATTTTTTTATTGGTTAGAGGCATTGCATACCGTTGTGATCGCTGCATTATTAATAAGTCAGTTCAATTTATCTAAGGATAAATTGCAAATCCAGATGACATTCTCACTGCAAAGGTGCAGAGCAATTGCCTTGCATGCATGTAAAAAGGTTTTCTGCATTTGTATTCAAAGGCAAACAAGACCTTTAAAATCTTGTCTGTGGGCAAGATCAATTTATATTCCCAGGGCAGAGAACTAGGAGCATAAATCCCATAACTGTGATCCTTCAAGAAAACTGATTGTGGTATTAAGGAGGAAGGGGGAGGATATAAAGCCATCCATTAAAAGGTGAAAGAGCTAATACCTGCTTTCCTAACCCAGAGAGATGGTGACTCTTCCATTATATACCCAATGGACATCCATGCCACAATAGACTATTCAAAGTAGATTACAGTTAGTCCTCAATTTATGACCATAGTTCAGACTAGAATTTCTATTGCTAAGCAGGGCAGTTGTTCAATAAGTCATGTCCAATTTTATGACCTTTTTTCACCACAATTCTTAAGCAAACCACTCCAGTGATTAAGAAAATCATACAATTGTTAGGCAAATCTGGCTTCCGTCGGCTGGGAGATTTGCACATGACTCCTGAACACTACGACTGTTGTAAATACATGCCAATTGCCAAGTGACCAAATTCTGATAATGGGATTGGCATCCAGTTGTCAGTCACATTTTTCAGTCCCGTTGTAACTTCAAATGGTTGTTAAACAAATGGTTGCAAGTCAAAGACTATCTGCACATGGTTTTGTCCAACAAGAAAAATGTATTTTAACAGCGATATTCTAGGCCAGACATATTAAACACATGGCCTGCAGGCCAAATCCAGCCCACAATTGGTCCAGAGTTGTCCCACAAGGCTGTCCCAGAGATGGTGAGGGACTGTCTGTGCTACCTTGGCCCCAGTTCACCCTGGCCATGTCTATCCAGTCAGCCACGATGACCAATCCATGCCCACCCCAGCCTCCCAAAGGCAAACAAAATCCTGATACAGTCCACGATGGGACTGAGTTTGACACCCCGCTTCTAGATTCACAGGATCTGGGCCACATTTTAGGTTTCTTCTTATTAATTCCAGGGCAGGAGAAGGAGCAAAGCAATAATAATGGAAAATGCCCACCTCTGCTTTCAAAGAGTATAAGAAGATGTACCTTTTTCCTCCCTAAAAGCTCACCAGACTAAGGGTGCTAGCCAGATGAATACCTGGTAGGCAGATTCCCCCCCCCCTATTTTCCTCCCCCCAAACTAAGGTGTGTCTTATAATCCAGTGTGTCTTATATTCCAAAAAACATGGTATCTGTGTGTATCTGTATTTTAATAAATACAGTAGACTTCTGCTTTACCTTCTTTGATGGCTACTTAGTACTGATGCCAGGACACTTTTGTAGTTCAGATGAGAATGTGAAAGTTCAGTTTTCTTAAAAATTCACTACAACCAAGGATTTGACATTGACAAACCATTTTCTCACAGGCTTTTCATTCCACAACAAAGTTAATAATCCTGGCTCATTTAGTATGATAGCTGTAAGTATCATACTCAATTCTTATGAAGCGGTTTGAAACAAAACAAAAAAAAGCTCAGAGCTATAAATCTATTTGTATTTTTGTAAAATAAATTCTTCTCTGCAGGGGTGTTTTCCCATTTCTCTTTAACATTCATTGAAGCAATTGCATCAGTCCTATTTATTTTTTAGAAATAGCTGTATATTATTATTATTATTATTATTATTATTATTATTATTATTATTATTATTACTATTACTATTATGTCAGTTCAACACAGCAAACGAGATCACTATGCTGGATTTCGTATTTCATCACCAGTCGGGCGCTTCCCAAGCACCTAGGACTGCATGATGTAGCGGCGAATTATGTTTGCCGATTCCAGTAAAGCAGCCTTTTGCAATTGACAGATGGAGATTTTGTCAATTCCAATGGTTTTCAAATGTCCGCTGAGATCCTTTGGCACTGCGCCCAGCGTGCCAAGTACCACTGGGACCACTTTCACGGGCTTATGCCAGAGTCGTTGCAGCTCGATTTTTAGATCTTCGTATTTCACTAATTTCTCTAGCTGCTTCTCCTCAATTCCGCTGTCTCCTGGGATTGCGATGTCGATGATCCATACTTTCTTTTTCTCCACGATCACAATGTCTGGTGTGTTATGCTTCAGAATTCGGTTAGTCTGAAGTCGGAAGTCCCACAGCAGTTTTGCTTGCTCATTTTCGACCACTTTTTCGGGCTTATGATCCCACCAGTTCTTTGCCACTGGTAAATGGTAGTTCTGGCACAAGTTCCAGTGAATCATCTGTGCCACAGCATCATGTCTATGCTTGTAGTCAGTCTGTGTGATCTTTTTGCAGCAGCTGAGTATGTAATCGATTGTTTCATCTGTTTCTTTACAAAGTCTGCACTTTGGATCGTCTGTTGATTTTTCAATTCTGGCTTTGACAGCATTTGTTCGAATGGCCTGTTCTTGTGCCACCAGTATTAGACCTTCTGTCTCCTTTCTGAGTGTTCCACTTGTAAGCCATGACCAGGTCTTTTCTTTATCCACTTTGCCTTCAATCTTCTCCAAGAACTGCCCATGCAATGCTTTGTTCCGCCAACTGTCAATACGACATTGAGTTACAGTTTTTCTGTACTGGTCCTTAGTTTGCTTCACCTTGAGAAGCTTCCTATTGTTGACCTCCATCAACGCTGACTCTTTGCTCTCCTTCACATAGTCAGCTAATGCATGCTTCTCATTATTATTATTATTATTATTATTATTATTATTATTATATTATTATTATTATTATTATATTAATAATAATAATAATAATAATAATAATAATAATAATAATAATAATATTTGTATGCCACCCCTTTCCGAGGAGTCGAGGTCTCCAAGGTCTTTGTTAATTTAAAAGCTATCTCTTTATCCAAAAAGGTTTCTTTATCCAGAGACATATTTAAAATAAAATTCCATTAAAAGAATAAAAATAAGTCTATACCAATAGTGAGTTGGAAATCCCGTTGCTAACGGTTCACTTGTGTACATTCATCTGCATGTGCAGAAGCATCCTGGGTAGACAGGCAGAGAATCCTGCTGCCGCCACCAGTTCTCCAAACTGGACCTAACTGAGAGCAACCACTGCTGATATTTAACAGCTGGTATAAAACTTTTCTAGTTCTAGTTACAAGCCAAAACACTCATTTTCAGCAGCACAATCCAGAAACAGTTCACCACATAATCTGTTTCCCGTCTTACATAACTGAAGCTAAAATTATAATTATACCAAGAATTTATGTCCACTTAGATGATAATGTGAATTGTTTTGCAGTTTTCAAACTGTGGTGAGCCAGTCCTCTATATTTGGGTTCCAGGCTGTTCCTTATGCCACCTTCTGCATGAATAAAATCTATTTAGTTCCTCTACATCACACCACAGCTACCATTAAGGAAATACCTTTCTTCTCTCTTCCTTGTTTTCTGTGACCTTCAAGCATTTTTATACATTATTTTGCTTGGGGGGTTCTATAGCACAGGCATTAGGTTCCTGAACCTAAAATATTTTCCATTACACCCAGTAGATGTAGTGATGGTAAGAGGGATGGCATACTTTTACCTGCTTCCGGTGGTGGTTTCCTAATGGTGCGATCTGATGCTCCACTCTGATAGCGGCCCACCCATTGTGCAATTCTAATGCAATTGCTCCAGGCTGTCTTTGGTGGTCTGTGCACACTGCCATCTTTTTTTAAAACAATTTTTCTGTGATTTTCGGCTCTCTGAGCATGCACAGAAGGAAAATCGCACTGGGGATGTGCACATGTGAGCATAGCAAACCTACGCATGAAACATTGCATTGCACACACAGCATATTGGTAGGAAAAGGTAAGGAACCCGCCCCTATCTGCTTCCTACTTGTTTGATAGATATTCCACAACTATTATCAGTTCCTGGTTTATTTTTTGCTTTCTTATCTCTCTCTGTTAAATTAGTTATGAACTCTAAAGTCTTTCATAAACAAACAAACACCAAGATCCATTTCCCATCTCCAATCCTACATGTGTGTGTACTATCCAAATACGTCTGAATGTGTGGGTTAAGGCTAAGAGTGAAATTCTGTCAAGATCATAATTCCAGGATCTGCAAATTCTTGGAAATGTAGGAAGTTCCCCAAAAGTATGTGATTTGATACAGGGGGTTGTAATATGAGGTTGGAGAAAAGCAGCAGGACTTTGCATTCTTTGAAAGACTTTTACTATAACAAAAGCTATATGTTACTATGCCAGAAGGCTGACATAGTAATATGCTTCATTTTTCCTTTCTTTCATAGTTCATCCCATCTCTGGCCTCCATGATGAAGAGCCATACCTCATTAATTGTAGTGGTGTTTATATGATAGTAGTAAACTGTGAATACCTCTCATGCACACTTTTTTTTCTGAATGTCAAAACATACATTTTCAATAAGTAAGCAGCTATCCAGAACAGCTGGAGGATGACTTTTCAGAAACATGTCCTGTCACCAGCTGTTTCTACTCTTTAGCTGCTTTCTGATTAATTAAGCAGACATTTCATCTGGGTAAAGAAAGCAAAATATGTTCAGCAGCAGTCATTTAGGATCAATGTGTTCTGGTTTGCCAGGGAGACACATTGTACCAATTACTTTCTTATAATATTCTTTTAAAGAGGCCAACAGCAGATTCAGCTCAAATGTTGTTTGGGATATAAGAGACTCTAAGGCATTTTCCTTTACAAAGAAATTGTTCAATCATACATTTTGATTTCTGTTACATCAGACTATAACCAGATCTTTCCAGCATATCCAAAGCAGGCTGGGCCTTCTACAGTGGTACGTTACACTAGAGTGTTTCTAATATTGCATTACATTAATCAAGTGAAGAAAGCAGATGTAGGAAAGTCAGGAGGGATTTGTTCTATTTTGGAACTCATGAAGCTTTATATTTATAGTTTTTAATTTGTAGGTGTGCATGCATATACATCAATATTGGGGGGGGGATCAATACAACCAATGTATTTCTTAAAGGAACTTCTTCTTGTGCCATATCCATCATCAGACATTGGCGATCATGTTGGCAATCTTATTTTTATCAACAGCTACACAAAAAAGTACTGCTGAGTTTTGTCCATACCAGTCCCTTAGATTTTGAAGCCATAATGTTTTTCTTCTGCCTGGACAGCAAAAAAAAAAAAAAAGCTTTTCAGAAAATTGCATGTGGTTCATTGCTTTTCTAGCTGATTACCATCTCTAACTATCACTGTCAACTTCTACAAGAGCCAGGGTTGGGGTTTTTTCCCAGTAAGTAAGTATGTGGTTGTTTGATTTCAGCTTGGCTCATAGAATGAATTCAGGCACTGAAATAGTGCATGAGATAGGATATCCTCTCTTCCGAAAGTAAGCTATACCATCTGTAGACGCCAACCGAATTTAAGACAGTTTAGGAAATGAGAAGTTAACTTCAACTTCCAGTATTCAAGGCACACACCTCCTTTCAGATTAGCTCATTAGAGAGGTTATCTTTTATTGAAAGCATGCCTCTCTCTCTCTCTCTCACACACACACACACACACACACAATAAAAAGACAACTAGATAATGTAGACTTCAATCCAATTCCCAGAATTTTCAACAGTGGCCATGATGGCTCAAGAATAAAGAGTCACTGATTCTTCAGTTTTGAATAATTTTGAATAGTGCCAGTGAGCGTTCCCTATCCTCAATTTGGATATCTGTAAATGAACCGGATTTACTGCATATTGTGATTAAGATTCTGGTCTAGAAACAGGGGTGGAATACCCCTGCTTTGCTTGTGCCTATGAGTCATAGGAGAGCCGGTCATAAAGTGAGTGCAAGACTCTACCCACCCGCCTGGATGCCACCATTTGGGTTCTTTTATCTTCTGTGCATGCACAAAGCATTCTGTGCATGAGCAGAGGGTAAAGAAAACCAAATGGTGGTGTCAGGGCTTCACACTCCCTTTGCGACTGACTCTCTGACGACTGACAGGCATGAGTGAACCAGGATCATTTCCCCTCTGCCTAGAAACTGTTCTGTCTAGGTGTGAAGCCGCCAGGAATTAATCCATACACACACACACACAGCCACAAGGTATAAAATTAAAGTATATTGTTCAAAATACAGTGATACCTCGTCTTAGGAACCCCTCTTCAAACAAACTTTTCCTGATACAAACCCAGTGTTTAAGATTTTTTTGCCTCTTATTCTGAACTATTTTCACCTTACGAACCTAAGCAGCCGCCGCTAGGATGCCCCGAAGTGCTAGGATTTCCCTGAGGCTCCTCTCCCTGGGATTCCCTTCATTTTTGTCAGCGCTGCTTTGAATCCCAGCAACAAACTCCCCCCTTCCAAACTGCATGGGGAAAAGACTCAAGGAGCTCAAGAGAGGAGAAAGGTGTGGGGAAAATGAGCAGAACTGGGTGAGCAAAAACGGGAGGGAAAGACTCATGGAGCTTAAGAGAGGAGAAAGGTGTGGGGGAAATGAGCAGAACTGGGTGGGCAGAAACGGGAGGGAAAGACTCATGGAGCTTAAGAGAGGAGAAAGGTGTGGGGGAAATGAACAGAACGGGGTGGGCAAAAACGGGAGGGACTCATGGAGCTCAAGAAGGGAGAAAGGTGTGGGGAGGGACTCATGGAGCTCAAGAGAGGAGAAAGGTGTGGGGAAAATGAGCAGAATGAGGTGGGCAAAAACGGGAGGGACTCGCGGAGCTCAAGAGAGGAGAAAGATGTGGGGGAAATGAGCAGAACAGGGTGGGCAAAAACGGGAGGGACTCATGGAGCTCAAGAGAGGAGAAAGGTGTGGAGGAAATGAACAGAATGGGGTGGGCAAAATGGGAGGGACTCATGGAGCTCAAGAGAGAAGAAAGGTGTGGAGTAAATGAGCAGCACGGGGTGGGCAAAAGCAGGAGGGACTCATGGAGCTGAAGAGAGGAGAAAGGTGTGGGGGAAATGAGCAGAATGGGATGGCCAAAAACAGGAGGGAAAGACCCATGGAGCTCAAGAGAGGCTCTTTTCGCCTTGCTTCATTGGGACTGCCACCTCTTGCCACCTCTCGCTGTCCCTCCCCCCACTCCGTTCGCCTCAGCTTCATCTGCCCGCCACTTTTTTTTAAAAGCCTTAATGTTTTGGATTTTCCTAATGGGCTTGCATGCATTATTGGCTTTTCCATTGATTCCTATGGGAAACATTGTTTCATCTTACATTCTTTTCACCTTACGAACCTTGTCCTGGAACCAATTAAGTTTGTAAGAGGAGGTATTACTGTAGTTTATAACATAAAATGATTAAATATACAAAGGGATTTTAGTCCATACTGGATAGCATTCCACGGCTAATGACCGGCAGATAAAAATTGATCTCTCAATCATGGAGTTTACCCCATTCCGTTGTTTGAATGTTGTCCCTCACACTGGTTCACCGCGAGACCTCTTCTTATATAGCCACAAGGCATGGCCAAGTGTTCTATAAAGCTATTCACACAGAGATCTCTTTCTCCTCAAATATTCCAGCCTGCTCATAGTCCTGCATACCTTTGCATCTATAAGGGGCTCTTCGTCATCTCCTGAGTCACTCAAGAACATCTCTGGAGGTGTCACAGTCTCTGGTTGGCTTTCAACCAAATATCTCTTGATCCTTGATCAGCTGAGCAGGACATGGTCAGGTCACAACAGAACCCAGGAGATTGAGTTCTCTTTCATGCTTTAAAGCAGTGGTTCTCAACCTGGAGGTCAGGACCCCTTTGGGGGTCGAATGGCCATGGTCTGTTATAGCATATGTTAGAATAGGAGTATATCATATATATCTGGACCTCTAGCATAAAAATGCTCTGCTTACCCTGATTCTATTATAGCCAGGATAGGACAGTACTAACTGCTTAGTCTGTATTTCTGGTGAATTACAACAGGGAAACAACTGACCATAAAAGGGCTCAATAAACATCTCACTGATAAACAAGTTTACATCACTCCAGACAGGACGTTATATGATCAAAGGGGGAGATTTACATTGCCTGAAGCAAAAACAGGACGAGACTGTGATAAAGGAGATTGGTTGTGATAAGGCAGAAGGCTTCAGAGAAATTAGGTGTGAGAAACATTTGCTCAAAGGAAAAGTTTCAAGGAAATTGGTTTGTGGTATCTGGGGGAAAGGAAGGACTCAAAGATATGTCATGTTTGAAGTTATGTTATTGGATGTTTGTGTATCACTTGACATGTACGTGTAATTATCCCCATTTGCTCATGCTCCCAAATAAAAAGAGGTACACAACTCTATACTGTGTCACTTCACCCAGAGAGAAAATGTGTCCAAGTCTTCTTTCTAGGATTCGTGTTCATGAGTGATCCCACATGGCTGGGTTGCTCTTAGCCCCTCTTAAGACATCGTCTTCATCAGGGACTTTGCAGCATCCACAATGGTCACCTAAGACCATTGGAAAAGACAAATTTCCCATAGTGTTAGGAACTAAAGCTTCTATTCTGCTGCCTTGGGACATATTTTTACAATCCAACCAATCACGTGTTTACAGTGGGGGGTGTCCCTCTGATCTTCCTGTCACTCAGCTTAAAGCTCTGTTGGGAAAATTGGTGCTAGACTTATAGTTGAGGGTCACCACAACATGAGGAACTGTATTAAGGGTATTAGAACGGTTGAGAACCACTGCTTTAAAGTATGAAAGCCAGCTGGGTGACTTTTGGCCAATCACTTTCTCTCAGCCCAACCTACCTCACAAAATTGTTGCTGTAGGAAGGAAAGAGGAGAAACGAGTCATTGGGAATGTTTGCTGCCTTGAGTTATTTGTAATGTAAAGGCAGTATAAACAAATAATGTATCAAAAGTATACAGCGTTCTAATTTTAACTCACTTCTTCGGCTCTAAAATGTATGACCATTTCCAGAACTTGAACACATTTTAAAATATGCCTCCTTATTGAAGTGCAATTAAATTTATCCAAGTCTGTGTAGTATTCGTTTCCCTTGATGAGAAAAAAAAACTTTTCTACCAGATGTTTCAGTTTATTTCATGGGTAAAAATGAATAAATTATAGTAATTGTATATTTTATAGACATAACCATACCATCAGAGTTATAAAAGAAATTATAATGGGCCCACTAGAATAAGTTTATCCCTGCAAAGAAAAGTGACAATACATCAGTGTTGTGGTTAGCTCTGCCCCTGCTCCTGCCCCAAGGACTGTGGATGTGGGGGAGACATCCACATGCTGCAGGCCTGGTTTGCCCCCGGTGGAATCTGCTGATGAAGGCTCCTCTGACCAAGAAGACATGAGTGACAGGGAGGAGGAGAGTGTGGCAGACAGCTCAGAAGGACATCAATTATCTAGCTCCTCCTTGGATTCAGAACAAGAGTTAATGATACAGCCACGCATGCGGAGAGCGATGCATAGGCAACAACAACTGAGAGATTATTATCAAAGAAAATGAGGCCACCTGTGGTTGGGTGGGGTTGTGGTAATTAGTGAGGCTGTTATAAATAGCAGCCTGTGGGTTTGGCCATTGTGGAGGATTATCTGATCGTTGTGTTTCATGACTGCTTTACTGACTTTGACTTTTTGTGTGCTGATTTTTCCCTGCTTTAAAACTAAACCAGAGCAAAGTGTGTTTCACTTTGTGAAAGAAGGACTTTGAATTGCCTCACAGCTGCAAGCTATTATCACAGAACTGATAAGGGACTTGTATAAATTACCAGTTTGTTTGGAGACTAGTGCTCTTTGCTATACCAAAAGAGGGCTTAGTTTCAGTGAATTTTCATTATAAAGAACATTGTTTTGAATTTTCAAATGTGTGTGTGTCTGAAATTTGTACCTGTGAATTTTTGGGAGGATTCTACCAGAGAGCCCGACAGAACACATCAGTATGTAATATACATACATACATACATGCATGCATACATACACCCATCATCTACTTAATATTTTGTACAAAGTACCTTATATTGCAATGAGAGATGTCACCAACTGCATGCCAAATAATATTGTGTGTGTAATTGCATTTAAGGAAGATGTATGGACATGTTACAAATCTATTTGACAGAAAACTGCATATGACAGTAGATAAACCTGCATACAACAAGAAATATGGATTTGTATAAAAGGTTGATGGATACAGTAATATATCGCCACCTTCAACTCTAGGATGCTTGCCTCCTGTTGAATCTTTTCAGTTCTACCATTTTTCACATGTTTTTTCACATTCTTCCTTCTCATAAATACAATAACAAATAGAAAAAGTGTTGAAGGGGGAAGAGTGTTATAAATAATATTGTGCCCTGAGAATTTCAGAGCTTTTCATATTTGTCAAATTCGAGTTCTAAATGTAAAATGTGTTAGCAGCATTATGTACTATAACTTGTTGGGGAACTTGTGCCATGGATAGGCATGTCAAGTGCACTCATGATTTTTTGATGGAAAGAAAGTGTAGACAACTTAGCCTCTTAAGTTGATAAAGGATATCAACATTGTGATGACAGGGCATGCAAATCATTTTGACCTTCTTACAAACCAAGGCAGTGGTACACAACAGATAAGACACAGATTTGTCAACTTTGAAGAGAATCAGGACTTTTTCCAAGTCGGTGTTCTTCTCATGCAGCCTATATGATCAAAAATCATCTAATCTGAAACATCAATTTCAGGTTATAAAATGAGGAATTAATGTTTAAAATAGAGTAGAGTAGAGCAGAGCAGAGCAGAGTAGAGTAGAGTAGAGTAGAATAGAGCTGGAAGGGACCTTGAAGGTCTTCTAGTCCAACCCCCTGCTTAGGCAGGAAATCCTACATCACTTCAGACAAATGGTTATCTAACATCTTCTTAAAACTTCCAGTGTTGGAGCATTCACAACTTCTGGAGGCAAAATGTTCCACAGATTAATTGTTCTAACTGTCAGGAAATTTCTCCTTAGTTCTAAATTGCTTCTGTCCTTGATTAGTTTCCACCCATTGTTTCTTGTTCTACCCTCAGGTGCTTTGGAGAATAGTTCTTCTCTGAGATTTTAAGATTTAAGATTTAATTGGATTTGTATGCCGCCCCTCTCTGAGGACTCAGGGCAGCTCACAGCATATACAAAAAACAGAAAATAGTAATAAACAATCCAATTAATAATACATTAAAACAATCCTTAAAATTATGATTTAAAAAAGAGTATCATTTACAATTCATTCGACAATCTATATTGGAACATTGCTATGATGTCTCTCCTAGTCCTTCTTTTCATTAAACTAGATATTTATTTATTTATTTATTACTTAGATTTGTATGCCGCCCCTCTCCGAAGACTCGGGGCGGCTCACAACATGTAAAAACAAATCATAAGCAATCAGTTCTTGTGACTGTTCTTTATATGTTTTAGCCTCCAGTCCCCTAATCATCTTTGTTGTTTTTCTTTGCACTCTTTAGAGTCTCAACATCCTTTTTGCATCATGGTGACCAAAATTGAATGCAGTATCCCAAGTGTTGCCTTACCAAGGCATTATAAAGTGGTATTAACACTTAATGTGATCTTATTTATTTATTTGGATTTCTAGGCCGCCCTTCTCCAGCGGACTCAAAATGGCTTACAAGATAAAATGATACAGAATACAAAATTATAAAACCCCAACCATGATTCTATCCCTCTGTTAATGCAGCCTAGAATTGTATTGGCTAGTTTGGCAGCTGTTACACACTGCTGGCTCATATTTAAATGACTGTCCCCTAGGACTCCAAGGTCCCTCTCACAGTTGCTACTGTTGAGCAAGTTACCTCATATACCATACCTGTACATTTTGTTTTTCTTGCCCAAATATAGAACCTTACTTTTTTCACCATTGAATTTCATTTTGTTAGATATCACCCAATGTTCAAGTATGCCAAGATCCTTCTGTTGGCTATTCCTGTCAGTTTGGTGTCATCTATAAATTTGATGAGTTCCCCATCTATCCCCTCATCCAAGTCATTGATGAAGATGTTGAAGAGTACTGGGTCATAGAACCTTGAGGTTCTCTACTGCATACTTCCCTTCATGTAGTTCTCATGTAGTGTAGAACACTACACGTTGAGTGCGGTTGGTTAGCCGGTATCTAATCCATCTGGTGTTGCTGTCTAACCCACATTTTCTACTTTATCAAGTAGTAGGTTATGGTCCATGTTTACATGCCCCCTCCATTTATTTTAAGCCTTTATATATGATTGACCCTATTGGAGTTCTGTTTCACCTCAATAAAGAAAACCTAAAATCATATCATCTAGTTTGTTTCTATCTGATCTACCTACCTACCTATCTATCTATCTATCTATCTATCATCTACCCATCCATCCATCAATTCCTTTTTACAAAATTGAATATAGAAAAATTACATTATTAATTACTATCCATAAGCAATAGTCAATGGTCTATATAGAAGTCATAATGAATAAATTAAAAGCACAAGCTTAAGCAAAGTTTATTTAAAAATAATCAATATGTTCCAGTGGGAGTAACTTCTAGATAAGCATAACTGCCAAGGTGAAGCAACAGACTGAATTTCTGAATTAACTTCAAACTGTGCCTCATAGATAGAGATAAAGCATTTGAAGGATGTTGAATCATTGAAACATGTGATGTAGGTAATAGATTTCATTTTCCCGGGAACAAAGTCATAACCCTAATAAAATAATTTACCTTGAAGAAATGCATGTGGCACAATGTAGGAAAGAAATACATATGGTGTATATACAGATTCAGATTTTATGTACTTTATATAATTGGAGAAAGCGATAATTGGATTACTTGTTTTCTACGAAGTTATTTTATGTGAGCAATGTCTAATGTCACTAGTTGCCCATTTTTACGTACCTATATTCCTTGTATTTTATCATATACATCATTTCCTCTTTCATAAACCTAAACAGAAATAAAGATAGTCAGTAATGAAAAAAGAAATTTCCAGAAAAAAGCATTTCTGATATAGCAATTCATTAAAATGAAAGCTTTATACAGTTGTTGTTGGAACTCAGTTTCAAAAAGTATCCTGTGAAGTCAGTGGAAACTTTTAAAAGTGTGAGAATATACAAATGGAATGGACAATATGTGTTATATAGTACATAGAATTGGAGATCCTTTTCTTCAAAACCCTTTTTGAAAAAAAATCACTTCCCACATATTTAATCAGGTTTAAAAATCTGTAGATCCCTACTGATTTTTTTTCCAGCAATTACAGCAATTCTGACTCTGTGTATATTTTGGCTGCCAGTCAATTTGCTTTGATTTGTAGCCTCATATTCCCTGAAATTCCTAAATGGCTTCTAGAAAGAAACATATCAGATATTCAGAATAAATGTATCCTGACTGCATATATTTTAGACTTTAAATTCACATTTATATTCTTATCATCTTAATTTCTCCCAGGAAAAGGATCGTTCTGACATGGCAATAAAAAAATTCAAATCATCTTCAATTTTATGTGATAATTAAGTGGTTCTCTTCTCCTGCTTATTTTTTCAGGTTCAAAGATTCTTGATATTTCTTTATTCTACTTTTTCTGACAGATTATATTTAAAAATCTCTGCTTCAAGTTCCACTAATTAATAACATATATACTGCACATTTAATTTAAATATACAGTTGGTATCAACAAGGTTAAGGTAATATTATTGTTTTAAATATATACTATGATGCATGTAATCTTTTAAATGTTTATTGTTGTTGTTAGTATTATCATGCCACTTGAAGACTCTGGGCATTTTACAACATCAGAACAGAAAATTAAAACAGTTAAAAAGACTACAACACATAACAGCCCAGATTAAAAAGCAATTTATATCTCTTTTTTTAAAAATGGCATGGGCTTCAGAAATGCAAATGTCAGGCCTGCAAACGCTGCCAGATCTTAAGATCTTCTGAATGCCAGGAGAATGGTTACCAATATGTATCTCTGAGGCAGGGGTGTCAAACTGGTGGCCCACAGGCCAGATGCGTCATGTGTAGGCCACACGCATGCCAGCTTTACAAAGGGAAAAGCCATCACAAAACATCATGTGATGGCAACATGATGGCATGAGTTTGATACCCATGCTCTGGGCAGATGCTGTTCCAGAGATCAAGGGCAGTGATAGAGAGGGCATGCTTCCATATGCTTTCTGTATTCGAGAGTCCTTGTAGTCTCTGAGTTTGCTTGTTTACTGGGAGACATTTTATTACCTGACTAGATAACATAATCAGTGCTAGAGAGTTTGGGATTTGCTTCCTCTTTATATCCTGTATCATGCTGTGTCAGTATTTCCAAGAATAAATCCATATGTGCACTAGCATGGTAATCTACTGTACATAGAGAGAAAACCCCACACTCATTACCACTGATGATGTTACCGAGTTGAATAATGTAATGCCTCCAAGCAAACAACCCAGCTCAGAGAGCAACAAGGATTCCACAAATTCAACTCTGATGAAAGACACGGCTTTGGAGAGCTAATGATAGTCAACAATAATTAATATTGGTTTAAGTGGCTAAGCATTGTGATTTAGTTACCTGTTAGATTGCTGTGTTATTTAAATACTGGCCATTAAAAGATATCTAAACCTATGTTTTAAATTAAGTCTTCCCAAACTGACTTATTTTCCTTCATAAGATTTCCATTCAGTCATAATGTATTAAATCCATTGGCTTTCCCATTGTCAGCTCTTGAGTCTATTTTAATTATCTCCTTTGTCTAGACAGTTGAGTAAACAAAATCTACCACATGCTTATTAGCCCATTGTAGCTAAGCTAGATAAGTACACTTGAATGATAATTGGCCTCAGTTAAAGAGAAATACTGTGCACTAATCACCTATTTTAAATTACTAGTGCAGGTGTTTGGATGGTGTCTGTTCCATAACTTCATTCAAAGGCTATACAACAGTCTTTCAAAATTGTTTTTAACTGTTAATTGGTTTAGTTTAACTGGTCATTTATTTATATTTGGAAAACAACTGAATTTTAAAAACTTCCCATTATTATGGATAGTTAGGATGTATATAGTCTCATGCACACACAAAAATATATAGTAGAATGCAATTTTCCTTTGCATAGTGGAAAGCACATATTTATTTCATCTTTACAACAAATACTGGAAACACCAGTGGAAAATATGATACATCTTTATTTAATCTAGAACACTATCAGGGAATCCTCATGTATAAAATCTGGTACATTTTCCAAGAAATGCTAATAATTTTGGTTGACCAAAGCATACCATGTAGAAGGTATTTCTGTCCTAGTCATATTATGCTGGCATTAATAAAGAAAGATTGTGAAAATCCTTTTGATATTATTCTCATGCATTTGAGAAATCTCTGAATTTCAATACATATTTTGTCAGAATACAAAATAACCGAAGAGAGAAGGAAATTGTTAAAATGAAATAATTTGATTTCTGTATATTTATTAATCATCAATAGTAACAGTGGTGATGGTAGTAGCAATAATAGAATATTATTCTTAATATGTATGTTAAATGTACTGTACTTATTTTAATAAGATATTGCTTCAGTTTTGTTCTTCAGTGCATTTAATTTATCATTAGCACAAGTACATTCAAATTACTAATTGTTTTTTTATTTCAACTAAATGGAGTTGAAAAATATTTTCCTCCACCATCAGAAGAAAGAAGTACATAATATGATCTATGAAAACACAAACAGAAACAACATAGAGTTTGTTACACAAGTGAGTACACCCCTCACATTTTGTAAACATTTAAGTATATCTTTTGAAGTCACAACACTAAGTAAATGACACTTGGGTACAATATAAAATAGTGAGTATACTGCTTATATAGCAGTGTAAATGTGCTGTCCCCTCAAAATAATGCAACACAAAGCGATTAATGTCCAAACTGCTGGCAACAAAAGTGATAATGTCCAAATGTGGTCCAAATAGTCATTTTCCATTCCTGGAGTCATGTGACTCATTAGTGTACAAGGTCTCAGGTGTGAAGGGGGAGCAGGTGTGTTAAATTTGGTGTTATCGCTCTCATTCTTTTATACTGGTCACTAGAAGTTCACCATGGCATCTCAGATCTCTGAAAATCTGAAAAAATGTTGCTCTACATAAAGATGGCCTCAGCCAAGGGTAGGCAAAGTTGGCTCTTCTATGACATGTGGATTTCAACTCCCAGAATTCCTGGTTAGCATGTTTGCCTCAGGAATTCTGGGAATTGAAGTCCACAAGTCATAGAAGAGCCAATTTTGCTTATCCCTGGCCTAGGCTATAAGAAGATTGCCAAGACACTGAAACTGAACTGCAGCACAGTGGCCAAGACCATACAGCAGTTTAACAGGACAGGTTCCACTCAGAATAGGCCTCGGCATGATTGACCAAAGAAGTTGAGTGCCTGTGCTCAGTATTATATCCAGAGGTTGGCTTTGGGAAATAGATGTATGAGTGCTGCCAGCCTTGCTGCAGAGGTTGAAAGAGTGGGGGGGAGGGTCATCCTGTCCATGTGCAGACCATACACCACATGCTGCATCAAATAAGTCTGCAGGACTGTTGTCCCAGAAGGAAGCCTCTTTTAAAGATGATGCACAAGAAAGCCCACAAATGGTTTGCTGCAGACCAGCAGATGAGAGACGTGCATTTTTGCAACCATGTCCTGCACTCCAATGATACCAAGATAAATTTAGGTTTAGGTTTAGGTTTATTGGATTTATATGCCGCCCCTCTCCGCAAACTTGGGGCGGCTCACAACAATAATAAAAAACAGTACAGTACATAATACCAAATCCAATGCCCACCCATCTAGTTACAATTTATAATCTCATAAAAACAGTATATATAAAAAACAGGCACACAGTCAATCAATCAACAAAACAACATGGGCAAGGGGGAGGTGTTTTAGTTCCCCCATGCCTGACGGCAAAGGTGGGTCTTAAGGAGTTTACGAAAGGCAGGGAGGGTGGGGGCAATCCTAATCTCAGGTGGGAGCTGGTTCCAGAGGGTCGGGGCCCCCACAGAGAAGGCTCTTCCCCTGGGTCCCGCCAGACGACATTGTTTAGTCGACGGGACCCGGAGAAGGCCAACTCTGTGGGACCTAACCGGTCGCTGGGATTCGTGCGGCAGGAGGCGGTCCCGAAGATATTCTGGTCCGGTGCCATGAAGGGCTTTATAGGTCATAACCAACACTTTGAATTGTGACCAGAAACTGATCGGCAGCCAATGCAGACTGCGGAGTGTTGGAGTGATATGGGCATACTTGGAGAAGCCCATAATTGCTCTCACAGCTGCATTCTGCACGATCTGAAGTTTCCGAACACTTTTCAAAGGTAGCCCCATGTAGAGAGCGTTATAGTAGTCGAGCCTCGAGGTGATGAGGGCATGAGTGACTATGAGCAATGACTCCCGGTCCAAATAGGGCCGCAACTGGCGCACCAGGCGAACCTGGGCAAACGCCCCCCTCGCCACAGCTGAAAGGTGTTTTTCTAATGTGAGCTATGGATCGAGGAGGACGCCCAAGTTGCGGACCCTCTCTGAGGGGGTCAATAATTCCCCCCCCAGGGTAATGGACGGACAGATAGAATTGTCCTTGGGAGGCAAAACCCACAGCCACTCCGTCTTGTCAGGGTTGAGTTTGAGTTTGTTGACACCCATCCAGGCCCCAACAGCCTCCAGGCACCGGCACATCACTTTCACTGCTTCGTTGACTGGACATGGGGTGGAGATGTACAACTGGGTATCATCGGCATATTGATGATACCTCACCCCATGCCCTTGGATGATCTCACCCAGCGGTTTCATGTAGATATTAAATAGCAGGGGGGAGAGGACCGACCCCTGAGGCACCCCACAAGGGAGAAACCTCGGGGTCGACCTCTGACCCCCCCACTAACACCGACTGCGACCGACCGGAGAGGTAGGAGGAGAACCACTGAAGAACAGTGCCTCCCACTCCCAACCCCTCCAGCCGGCACAGAAGGATACCATGGTCGATGGTATCGAAAGCCGCTGAGAGGTCAAGGAGCACCAGGACAGAGGACAAGCCCCTGTCCCGGGCCCGCCAGAGATCATCCATCAACGTGACCAAAGCAGTTTCCGTGCTGTAGCCGGGCCTGAATCCAGACTGCTGAGGACCTAGATAATCGGCTTCATCCAAGGACCGCTGGAGTTGAAGTGCCACCACCTTCTCGACAACCTTCCCCATGAAGGGAAGGTTGGAGACTGGACGGTAGTTATTAAGCATGGCTGGGTCCAGGGAAGGCTTCTTGAGGAGGGGGTGCACAACCGCCTCCTTATAAAGGGGCGGAAAGGACCCCCTCCCCAAGGAGGCGTTGACAATCTCCTGGACCCAGCTCCGTGTCACCCCTCGACTGGCCGAAACCAGCCAAGAGGGACACGGAAATTTATTTGAACCATGTCCCGTGTTCCAATGAGACCAAGATAACCTTCCTTGGTTCAGATTGTGTCAAGTTTTTGTGGCAGCAACCAAAAGAGGAATACAAAAACAATTATGTTTTGCCTACAATCAAGCATTGTGGTGGGGATGTCATGGTCTTAGGCTGCCTGAGTGCTGCCGGCACTGGAGACCTAAAGTTCATTAAGGGAACCATGAATGCCAACATGTATGTAAAATACTGAAGCATAGCATGATCCCCTCCCTTTGGAGACTGGGCCTCAGGGCAGTCTTCCAATATGATTATGACCCCAACCTCAAAATAACCACTGCCTTGCTAAAGAAGCTGAGGTTAAAGGTAAACTCTATTGAGCATGTATGGGGCATTCTGAAACAGAAGGTGGAGGTGTGCAAGGTCTCTAACATCCACCAGCTCCTTGATGCCATCATGGAGGTAAAGCTCTGTTGAACTCTATGCCCAAGAGGGCTAAGGCAGTGCTGGAAAGTTATGGTGGCCACACAAAATATTGACACTTTGGACCCCATTTGGACATTATCACTTAGGGAGGTACTCAATTTTGTCACCAGCAGTTTCAACATTAATGGTTGTGTACTGCATTATTTTGAGGGGACAGCACATTTACAATGATAAAAGTCACTACTTTACATTGTACCCAAGAGACATTTCTTCAGTGTTGTCACATCAAAAGATATACTTAAATATTTATAAAATTTGAGGGGGGTGTACTCACTTTTGTGACATACTGTATGAACTGCTCAGAAAAACAGAAAGGAAAGTTGAGTATATTTTGGTTAAAGCTATGTGCCATGCATATACATAGTTAGAAACCATTCTCGTTTAATATAGCTTAGCTACTATTATTGTCCTACAATTCTGATTCCAACTGAGCTTATTCCTTGCAGCCAGCAGATGGAGAAAAGCTCCATGCAAAGATTAGCAGAAGCAGTCAGATTTCCAGTATTTTCCTTAAAATCAGTGCCGATATATATATAATTAATGATTTTATTTTCCTGCTTTCTTTGCTCACTCAAAAGGAAATCATCTCAAAAAGATGAGTGGCATGATGTGCATTTAAGAAATTCTGTACTACCCAAAGCAGGGGTGTCAAAATAGTGTTATCACATTGTTGTCATGTGATGTATCATGGCTTTTTCTCCCTTTGCTAAAATGGGGGTGGGCGTGGCCAGCATGTGATGCATCCAGCCTGCAAAGCAAGGGAACTGAGTAGACAACTCTAGCTGTCCAAACTGGCATATAACTGGCATATAAAATCTTTTGCAATGAAGATGATTTGAGATACAGGTAGAACAATTTTAGCTACACTTTATATTGGGATAAACTAGAATTTAGTGTTCTTTACAAGAGATAATAGCAGACATGCAATGTTGTCATATCTAAGAAAGCTTGTATGAAAAGATACTGTTTGCTTTATTGTGAACCAGATTTAACCTCGGTTCATAGTTTAAACTGAATGTGAACACAAGAACAAGGGGACACAATCTGATGTTAGTTGGGAGAAAGATCAAAAGCAATATGAGAAAATATTATTTTTCTGAAAGAGTAGTAGATCCTTGGAACAAACTTCCAGCAGACGTGATTGGTAAATCCACAGTAACTGAATTACCGTATTTTTCGCTCCATAAGACGCAGGTTTTTTCCTCCCAAAGTAGGATGAAAAATCAGCGGCGTCTTATGGAGCGAAGATGCAGGCAGGGAGGGGGGAAGGCGCTGGAGCAGAGGGGGGGCGGCGATATACTCACCAAAAGTGTCCCGCCTCTGTCGCCGCCTCTCCTCTTCCCAACCCCAAAGAGAGCCGCGCCTTTCGGCCTCCAGAAGTGCTGGGCCGGAGGACGCCTCCACCGCACAGGTTTAGGAGGCGGAGCGGCACCGGAGGAGCGTTGGCGGCTCCGAGCCTTTGGGAAGGCTACGGGAATCGCTTCAGGAGGTGGGGAGGTCTCGAAGACCCAAAACCCAGCCAGTCGCTCGCAGCCGGTCAGAGCTGCCCGTCCGACACCTCCGTCTGACCCGTCCGATGCTGGTGCCTCCCTCCCTCCCTGCCTGCCTGCCGGCCCCTGCGCGCCCCAACCCCCCCCCGAACTCCTGTGGAAGGAAGTCCCCGTCCCCCCCCGCTTGCCAGCTCTCGCTTTGGTGTTTCTCCGGTGGAAGCAAGGCGGTTGAGTTGCTCTGAGGTTCTGCTTCCAAGCAACCGTTTGCCGCCTCCCTGCAAGCCCCCTGCCCGAAGCTGCAAGCGCGAGATCCTGGGGCGAGGGGGAGGCGGCAGTCCTGCGCTTTGCACTGGGGAGGTGCAGCGGGGAACCGGGGAGGAAGCCACCCCTCTGTGCTGGGAGGGAAGAAGGAACAATGTTCACTATCTCCCAGGACCACCAAGCCCCCTTCCAACAGCACATGCGAGGCTCCTGGCCTGCCAGCTCTCAGCTTCTCATTTCTGCTTTCTCTCTTTCTCTCTTGCTCTTTCATTCTTTTTTCTTTCTTTCTCTTTCTTTCTTTCTTTCTTTCTCTCCTTCCTTCCCTCCTTCCATTTCTTTCATTCCCCCTCTCTATTTTTATTTCTCTTTCATTCTCTTTCTCTCTTTTTCTTTCTTTCTTGCTCTTTTTCTTTCTCTCTTTTACCTTCCCTCCTTCCATTTCTTTCATTCCCCCTCTCTATTTTTATTTCTCTTTCATTCTCTTTCTTTCTCTATTTTTCTTTCTTTCTTGCTCTTTTTCTTTCTCTCTTTTACCTTCCCTTCCTCTATTTCTTCTTTTCTTTCTCCTTCCTACCTTCTTCCCTCCCTCCCTTCCTTCAGTCCTTCCTCTCTTACTCTCCCCTTTCATAAGTTTCCTTGCTTCCTTCCTCTGTTCTGTCCCTTCCCCCTTTCTTTCTTTCTTTCTATTTTCTTTCTATTTTCCTCCTCTAAAATCTAGGTGCGTCTTATCAGCAGGTGCGTCTTATAGAGCGAAAAATACGGTAATACATGCCTGGGATAAACATATATCCATCCTAAGATAAAAATACAGGAAATAGTATAAGGACAGACTAGATGGATTAAAAGGTCTTTTTCTGCCTTCAGTCTTCTATGTTTCTATGTAATGACCACTATAAATTCCCTCTCTTTTATTGCAATAGCTACCATTGCTCCTTTCTTCCAGTTTTCTCATGAACCCATACTTTACCTTGAATTTGCATTAGACATATTTATTTTCTTCTCCAAATCCTTGTACCCTCTGACAGCCCATGAGTTACTATCCAGATAATTAATTAAGTGTGAAGCAGATAGCTCTGGGGAGATAGCTGTAATTTAAACATGAAATTCAGAATTGCCCCTCTTGTACAGTCACTTCTTCCCAGTCACACCTATATCACAAAGTCTGTTACAATGCCAACACACACTGTGTTTCTGTATTCCACTTGTATTATTAGGTATCAATAGAGGAACCAGGAATAAAGCAACAGCCCTCACAGCACAGCATGCATGCTATTTGTTTAAACTTGACATGATTGTTTTTTGTCTCTGGGTGTTGACTGGAATGGTATAGGGCAGTGATGGCGAACCTTTTTTTCCTTGGGTGCCGAAAGAATGTGGGTGTGTAATATTGCACATGTGCAAGTGCCCACACCCATACATCAATGCCTAGGGAGGGAGAAAACAGCTTCCCCCACCCCCTGGGGCCTCTCTGGAGGCTGGGAACAGCCTGTTTTCCAACTTCTGATGGGCCTAGTAGGCTCATGTTTCGCCCTCCCCGGGCTCCAAAGGCTTCCCTGGAGCCAGGGGAGGGTAAAAACTCCTTCTCCCATCCTCAGAGACTCTCTGGAAGCCAAAAACACCCTCCCAGAGCCTCTGTGTGAGCCAAAAATCAGCTGGCCAGCACACACATGCACAATGGAGCTGAGCTAGGACAAGACATACAGATATACAGTGGTCCCTTGACTTTTGCAGGTCTGACTTTCACAGAAAGGCTATACCATACATTTTCAAAAAATATTAATAAAAAAATACTCTGTGGGGGTTTTTTGAACACCATGAGTTTTCCTGCGGCCGCCTGAATACTGTGCATTTTAAAATACTGTGCATTTTAACTCTCCTCCTCCACCCCCAGCAGTCCTGCTTCTTTAAATAAAAGCCCCGCTTCTGCCCCAGTCTCCTGATCCCTCCCCTTCAATTTTCGGAGTGTTGGTATGGTCCAGTTGAAGCCGAGCTTTACTGCCGCCTGCCGCCACTGCGTCTTCTTTTCCCACCCACCTAAGCCATCTCCCTTAGTGGTAGCATATGACTTCCCAGCTAACCAGCCTGGAATCCCGGATTCCAGTCCTGGCCTGGACCCCTCTTGCCTTGAGCTTCCCCCTCCCCTGACCCTGAGCACCAGTGTTGCCACCACCACCATGGGAGACGCCGGCACCAAGCACAGCAAAGTCCCCAGCTTGCCGCCCAGTTGCCCCTGCAGGTTCTGGGAGTAAGTAAAACCAGGAATAAAGGAGGAAGTGGGAGGAAGGAAGGGAGGGAGTGTCTCTACTTCACAGAAAGAGACAAGAAGCAGAATTTTATTTTCTTGTGCTTATTATACTGCTAAAACTGGATGCAAGGAGGTAAGTCAATAACTATAAATGTCTATAGAATGTTCAAATTATTAGACTTATTTTTTAAAGACTGCTTTATTGTTGTTCTAGACAACTTAACAAAGTGAAGAATACTTGATCTGCTTTTGTATCCTTTTTTAAACTGCAGAGTAATGTATACTTCCAGAAAGCCACATCAATTTTAACAGCATCTGTATAAGTATAGTCTAAAATATAACAATGTCCTGTTTTAGTATTAATATAAGGCAGCTGAGTTAAACCCTGACTTAATCATGTTTGGAGTAGATCTATTTAAATAATTGGGAGGAGTTAATGTGACTACATTAAAAAAACTTTCTGGCATTAATATACTGCTATAAGTACATTTCTCCAATTCTTTGCTATTTCTATGGATCAGACACACATGCACAGAAATACACAGCAAACAGCGTATATCATCTGTGCTATTTATTGTTTGGCAAATTGCTGGGAGGGAGAGGCAGGTTTTTTCCCCATTGTTTTCTTCCCCCACAACTGAGGTGCATCTTATACTTCGGTGCACCTTATACTCAGGGATGGGCTACTGCCTGGACGGGTGGGGGGCGATGCAGTGGGGTAGCTAAAATGGAGCTCCCAATTTGCACTGAAAAATGTTGAAAGAAAATGTATAAGCCACACCCACAGTGTGGTAGTAAAAAATTTGGTAGTCCTTCACTGCTTATACTCCAAAAATATGATAACCGTCTGTAAAATGCTTCCTAACAACTTAATGCCATAATTTGCATTCAGGCTAGTAGAGATCCTCAATGAATTCTCTAGAGCCTTTTAGTGTTAAAGTGCCAGAGCGGAGTTCCACCCAGTTGTATGAGTTTGAGTTTGAGTTTGAGTTTAATCAGATTTGTATGCCGCCCCTCTCTGCAGACTCTATGAGCCACTATAGCTTTATGTATGATTTAGTTGAGTGTATTCTCCTAGTTCCTTTTCTTTTAAAGTGCTAGGGGTGAGAGCTAGATGCCAAGCTTGCTATATCTAATATCTGAGAGATGTTAACAGAAAGGCATTGTTATAGCTTTGTAAGTATACCTGTTTGGAATTCTCTGTTTCAGATAGATCTTTCTCATATCTTTATTTTTTCCTATTCCAATAATCTGTTTTACCAAGTAATTTGCGGCTATGCCTGTCAGAGAGAAAGATTTTTGTTTATCACTCTTCCTTCATATCATCCTGCTCTATTACACAATGCTCCATTACATAATGATTCAGGGACTACGATGAGACACAGGTATGGCCTATAAAAGCAGAGGA